>NC_090801.1:55335985-55639015 GCF_036512215.1 Solanum lycopersicum | reverse complement strand
TCACTTTATGGTCTTATGAGCATGAAAATGCGTAAATGAGACACTCAATAAGAAAAATGATTTACCAATTCGACAGGACAACCTTTCACGAGGAAATATGGGAGCTGTGAGGATTCTGCAGGAATTATTTCCTGAACCAGGGAGGCTTCAGTTTATATATGCTGACTTGGGGGATGCAAAAGTGGTAAACTGCAGCTGTTCTGAAACTACCTTCTTTATTGTTATTGTTATTTGACATTCACTAATTTCCATAACTGAAATGAGCAGGTCCACCAGATATTCTCCCAGAATGCTTTTGATGCTGTGATGCATTTTGCAGCTGTAGCATATGTCGGAGAGAGCACCCTCGATCCTCTAAAGTAAGTATAGTTGATCTTTCTGTAAAGCTTTCCATCGTAACATGTAAATGGAGAGTTAGCATTCAAATAAATAAATAAATGTGAATTAGTGTTTCACTTGGTGCATTGTGCAAGGAATAGAGAACTAAATCTTTTACAGGGTAAGCCAAAGCATCAAGTATGTACAGATATTGCATCTCTGTCAAAGTTGGTTGTATGTATCACTGATGTAACATTATTTTTTCCTGCCTTGATTGGTTTTACTCCGAATACAAGCAAATTAAGGCTAGTATTACCAGTGTTGTGAAAGGCGATTGCCTCGTCGCCAATGGCGAGAGTCGAGGCAACCCTTCATTGCCTTTTAGCTTTGTGGCAAGGCAATCTTCAAAAGGCGCCGCCATGGCGAGAAAGGTGTCGCCTTTTGTATTTTCTTATAAAAGGTAACCAATTTAGGGTTTTAAAAGTTAAAAAGGTAATTTTAGGATTTTCGACTAGACTCCTCGAGCGACCAGCCAGAATTTTCCAGCGACTCCAAAGTTCAGCCAATACATTGTTCGTTCTTCAGATTTCCTTTTTCTTCTTCTTCTTCTTCAAACGTCAGAGTCACTTCTACCCTTTGTTTTTTTCTCTGTTTTGATTTTTCTTCTATTTTTTACTCATTCAAGTTCTAATCATGTACAATCTGTTTTTAGTTTTTGAATTGAAATATTTGCTAATATCTTGTTGCTATTGAAATTTTGATTATTTATATATGCAATTAAATATTTTAATTTTTTGGTATTAATTGGGTCGCACTTAAAAAAGGCGAGCGCCTCGCCTTGTGGCAAGGCAGACCCTTTTCGCCTTTATCACCTTTTGCCATCCAAAACACTGAGTATTACTACTTTGAATCGTATGTGTAATTTTATGTGACTTCTTATCTGAAAAGTGCAATTTGCTTTAGGGGGCTTGGAATTTTTATCATTTTTCTCAAACTTAATAGGATTAAATATTTCTAACCAAAGGAGCTAGCATGTCTCATTAATGAGTAAATTCAGAGTAATTTCCATGTCGTGATACTGTATAAAGTTAAATATTCCTCTGGTAATTTGGTTATTTGCCTTTGTCCTCTGAAACTCATATTTCATGAGGTGCTGCATGTTCCAATCAGGTACTATCACAACATTACTTCAAATACGCTCACTGTCTTAGAAGCTATGTCAGCTCATGGAGTCCCCACATTGATTTACTCTAGTACATGTGCGACATATGGAGAGCCTGAAAAGATGCCTATTACCGAAGAAACTCCACAGGTGGGGTGTAAAGGCCGTATTTACTTCTAGTATGCTAGAACCGTATGATTGCCTCTCTCTTATGTCAATGGTAAGCAACAGCTGAGAGTTTTTCGTCAAATTGCAGCTCCCTATTAATCCATATGGAAAAGCGAAGAAAATGGCAGAGGATATTATTTTGGATTTCCATAAGAACTCAAACATGGCTGTCATGATTTTGAGGTAGGTGTTCGATATGTCTTTGCTAATATACCCTTTCCCTTTGATCGATGGTTGAAACCTGAGTCATAACTATTGGTTGACTGGCTATGTCTAGCACAATTAGCATGGGTTAAATTAATGCTAAATTGTTTTCTGAAAATACAGGTACTTCAATGTGATTGGATCTGATCCAGAGGGAAGACTAGGAGAAGCTCCCCGGCCTGAACTTCGTGAACATGGGCGAATTTCTGGTGCTTGTTATGATGCAGCTCGTGGAATCATACCTGGTCTCAAGGTCAGCCAATAATAGCCATATCTATACTCGATGTATTTGCTATTTATCATCTATGTACTCGCGGTTGTTGAATTGTCAGAAGTCGCTTCATGCATGGAGCATTTCTAATATCTACCAGAAAATATCTGGTTCTTACGAGTGAAATTCATACAGATAAAGTTTATTGGCTACACTATTCTGATACCCAGTTGCCATTGTCACTCTTAATAACATGTAAAAGACAAACATTCCGCTGTTCTATCAGCAATTCTTCTAGTATGGGCTATGAGGGGGGGGGGGATGGAATGTGTCAATGATAACATGAATAGTTATGATCTGCCCTCATCTCTGAGAGCCTTTGTTTCGTCGTGCAGGTTAGAGGAACAGACTATAAGACAACAGATGGTACATGCATTAGGGATTATATAGATGTCACTGATCTGGTTGATGCTCATGTGAAAGCTCTTGAAAAGTCTAGGCCTGGGAAGGTGGGAATCTACAATGTTGGAACCGGAAGAGGTAAGGCGTTCCTTCTTGTGTCATCATATGCAGTTTCTCACTTTGAGTCTAGTTCTCACTTTATTCTTTTGGTCTCTGAGAACAGGTAGATCAGTGAAGGAATTTGTGGAGGCTTGCAAGGCAGCCACTGGAGTTCCTATCAAAGTTGACTTCCTTCCTCGTCGCCCTGGTGATTATGCAGAAGTCTTTAGTGATCCTACTAAGATAAAACTTGAACTGAACTGGACAGCCCAACACACTGATCTTCAAGAGAGTTTGCAGGTTGCATGGAGATGGCAGAAATCACACCTTAATGGTTATGGTTCATCTCTGGTCAAGTCTTCGTAATGCATTGACAACTTATCGTTGTGGAAGATCGACATGAACCCCATCACACAGCTTAACATTGTCGTGGATTTTTAGTATTGCTAGAGTAGTTTTTTTGGAAGCGAAAGAGGGGTCTATATTTTTTCGTTCATCTAGATTGAATTACATGACACAGTTTTGTGTATTAGTCAGCCTATTTATCCAGTCATATATGATGTGTATCTTAGTCTAGTAAAACATATATTTAGATCAATAATAGTTCTGGGCCAGTATAGCTTCGTCCCTCATCTATGCTCATTTGAATTTGTTGCGTGTTTATTCTTGATGTATATAGAAAACTGGGTGTTATAATTGCCTCCACTTTTGGAGAAATGGAAGTTGCTTCGACCATATCAGTAATAAATTCTGTATATTTGATAATTTCCAACAATTTGAAATCAATTTTGGCAAAGGTAATTCTTTCCAATAACTTCTTGCTGAACTAAACAATCAAATATGATTATACTGATAAAGAATAGTTGATTATGAACTTGACTCTTAACTCTTAACAAATAGAGCACTTGTTCAAGAACAGATCAGTATCTGATGATTTTTCTTCTTTTGGGCTGTAGCAAAGTTAACAAACTAGAGCTGTTTCACTATGAACTCTATCTACTTTTGTCGATTGAGTTCTCAAAAATTCTTTACAAGAAGCCATTAGATTGTTGAGTATTTTGCTGTCATTTCTGGCAACAATCCGGCTCACCTCTTGTAGCAATCTGAAAAGCGTACCGTCTGATAATTGATCAGAATTTTCCTCAAAAAACTTCATCCAAAACTTGGCAGAAAATGCCTGAGACTCAGCAGGAGGATAATCAGTAACACAAGTCAGGGCAGCAGCAATGTTCCCTCTTTCCAGCTGCATGCGGAACATTTCTTTGACTAGTGGCACTGGTGGAACCCGATCAGCCCGAGCCAAGTCCTTCCATGTTGCTTCCAATAATTCCACCTGAAAAGGTCCGTGTAGAATAGTCATAACTCTTAACTATCATCAGCTAAAGAAATGAAAGTGGGATATCGTCAGAGTAAAACCAAAACAACCTTAGATTCACTTTAGTATACTGGCCCAAAAGATCGATATGACAAACCAATGATACTGTCATTCGGTAATAGGGATAGTTTTTATTTTTATTTTTGTAAAGGTGGCATTCAGACCACCAAAAGCTTAGAAAGATGGGAAGAATTACCACCTAATGTTGTCTTCATAGATGTCTTTACTGACCACTAGGTCACAACGTTGTGCTCTACAGTGATAAAAGGATAGTAGTTGCACCCTTGGAAATTATTGGGAAGTTCGAGGTGTGTTCCCAGTAAACTAAAAAACCATAATATTTCACTCCAGAACTAGAAAACGGGATGCAGCTGTATAAAAAAGAAAAAAGAGATTCAGGAAGCTTCTCAAGCAACCCAGTCAAGCTCCTTATGTAGTAGAAAGTATCTTCTCAAGCCCAAGCTACCTTCTAACTCAAACTTCCCTGCGTCCTGCACTGACAGGGAAAAGAGAGTGCCAACCACCACTCCTCTCTCTATTTTTTTTTTATTCCTAGCAGTAGGTAGACAATCACAAAAGGTACGTGACATATGAGCTGATAACTCTCAGACCATTGGCTTGTCATAGTACCTGGCATCAAATTGAAAACAATTTGAACTCCACGTATGCCACCCTGGTAATCAAAAGAAACCCCATTGTGTTCACTGGTTTCTCATTCCAGCAAGAAATTTGTTGGCCACAAGTTAAGACAGCATTTTCCATCCCAGAACATCCTCTTAATTCCTTCAGCCAACAAAAATAATTCCGAGTGCTGACGATCATGCTCTTATCTTCACATCCATAATACCAATTAGGTCGGTGAAGAACTACCCAACTAATCAGTTATACTTCAGCAAGTACATGAGGAAACAAATAACTCATAGTTCTCACAGAAGGAAAACAAAAACATCCGGAGGTATTGTATGAGCAAGAAAGACTTGGCTAAAGGATGAAACTAATTAAAAAAGCTTCTTTTCTTTGCTGTAACAATCCTAGGTGTGTTGATCTCTATTATTACCCAAAATCATCGACACATATTATAGCAAGAACTTACAATTTTTTTCTTAAACAGACTATAAAGAGATCAAATTAGTTTTTATAATATAGAAAGAAAAGAATTAGTTTTATTGTACTGGTCTGATTCAATTTTGTGCACAAGTTTCATACTACTACTTTTTGACACATAAGTTACATCGTTTTATTATTTACAGAAAATTGGGGGCGGATCAGTTTTCAAATATTTTCTCTAAAGAAAAGCTAGTTATATTTCAACAAAACAGAAAGTTGTACAATAATTTGACAGTCTACACCATGATCAGCTAAATAAAATTTCATATGGGAATTTCCTAGGAATGACAACCAATGAACATGAAAGGCTGAATACTGGGTTGACAAAGTGTACCTTTCCATCCCTGCAGGAGTCAAGTACCATCTGAATGTGACGCTTTGCATTGAAGTGGTATCCATATTTCAGCATATGTGAGTACACAAACTTGAGATCATCCCATTTCTTTCCAGCAGCACATGCATCCAACATCAAGTTGAATGTGTAGACATCTGGGAAAACCTTATCCTTACCGTCCAATTTACTGCTAATAGAGTTACCATTATCCAATAACTTGAAAAACATTTGCTTTGCTTCTTCAAACATCCCACTATCTAGATAACCTTTTAGCATTATATTATAAGTTATCAAATTTGGGGAGCAGAACTGGTGCATGTGGTTGAAGATGTATGCTCCACTCTGAATGTCACCAGAATCCAGACAGGCTTGAATTAGACCAGTGTAAGTCACCACTAGAGGCTTCGTAGCAACTTTGCATATCTTTCCCATCTGTTCCACAGTAGAAGATGGACCCAAAGATAGAAGGAACATTAGTATTTAACTGAAAGGTCTTTCTGGAGATAATCAACACAAATCATGTAAGTATAAATAAGTTATCTGTTCTTTGGTATTATGGCCTAAATTCTTTGCTCCTTGATAATCAATCAAAACCTCTTATTCAATGACTGAGGGAATTTCAACAGTCCCATATTTAACAATGCCGTAAAGGTAATGGATATCGCAATGGATCTACAGGGACAATCCGAGACAAATCCTGCTTTCCAAATGTAAAGATATGGCACCTGAGCCTTACTCAACCCCAAAAGCTAGCTTTTGAGGGGAGGATTGCCAAGTCCATATAAGGAGACCACCAGTCCATTCCCCAACCGATGTGGGACTTTTACCCACTCTAACACCCCCCTTTACGCCCAGGCCTGACTAGAGCGTGGACTGGGAGCCTAAACGGGGATGGACCTGGCTCAGATACCATGTAAAGATATGGCACCTGGGCCTAGCTCATCCCCAAAAGCTTCCTTTTGAGGGGATGATTGCCCAAGTCCATATAAGGAGACCGCCAGTCCATTCCCCAACCAATGTGGGACTTTTACCCACTCTAACACCAAATATGGGATGCTCAAAAGTCCACATAAAATGGGCTTGACTAATCAGTTTCATGGATGACAAAATCAACAAGAGTTTCATGTGCTACACGATCATGGAATCTAGAGAACTAATACCAGTTATTTGAACTGCACAACAACGTCCTGAATATCACTCGGTTGAAAATGAATGTAACAATTTTAATTTAACTCACTTGAAAAAGTATGAGATGAAGTTTCATTCCATCACAGTTATTGATTGTTCAAGGATGAATTTAGTAGGATCTCCTAGCACACAGATGAAATTCTTGATGAACAAAAAGAGCACTAACCTCTTCAGCAAACTATGAGTGAAGTAACAAATCAGAAAACATAAAATACTTGAGAAAATTTCAGACAAGCAGTGCTTAGAATTTTGAATTATATGAGGATTGAGTACAAGCTTAGGTTTCTTGTGGGTGTTTTTGCAGTCCTACAGATAGCTTATGATTATTTTTTTGCAGTTCATATAAAGAATAATAGTAGTGAATTTGCATTCACGTACTTATGTTCTTTTTAATCAGGACATTCACGTACTTATGTATGCTACCTTCGTATCAATTGCATTTTGCTTCTAAATGTTATATAGTCAGAAACATAATGAAATATTTTGATGAAGGAACAACTTTACTGAAACGTGATGACGTCCTTTCATTTGATGTCTAATAGCGTATATGAATATTCAAGATAAATCATTGGGCCCGGAAACAGAATTGCATAATAGAATAAGATCAATTGAAGCTTATTACAAGAAACGTACTTGCATCAGCGCCTCTTCACACCTCCCTGCACTACAAAGGCAACGAGCAAGGTCATAATACAAACTGGCAGTGCCCACGATTCCTCGTCGCTCCATGTCTTCTACTGCCAGTAAGGCCTCGTCTGTTTTCCCTTCCTTCCAAAGAGTACTCACAATAACTACACGCATCAAAGAAAACTTGATTCAGCAAAAATTCCTTGCAGCATGTCAACCAAGCACATGTTTCTGCATTACCTTTATAGGTCAAAGCATTGGGAACACATGACTTCTGCATTTTCTTGAAAAAGTCATGAACCAAATTGTATTTGCCACATTCGAACATAACCTGAATGAACACTTCAGTTTAGCTACTAGTATAATCAAACATATTTCCGTAACTAATATGTTCCAGGCAAGCACTAAAGCCTGCATAGAGGGATCCCATACCCCACACCAACCCAAAAGTATTTTAAAAAAGGGAAGTAAAAGAAGAAACAGTCCTTTCACAACAATAGAAGAAATGAGTAAAGGGGGCCAATCAGCTAGATTACTGTGCTATAAGATTCTCTCTCCTTTTCTTTTTTCTCCTCTGTTGAAATATGCAATATGCAGCAGGTTCTTCATTCTTCTCTCATTTATAGCTTAAATATTAAAATAAAATTTAAAGCACAAAAGATGCATATCATGAAAAGTTCATCAGAAGTAAGAAGTAGGATACACTATTAACCACAGTTTTTCAAAATATAATCACTATTAAATTGATCAATAGTTATCTTTTTCCAAATTGAAGTCCATTTGTAGTTGGACATTTACATGTGTAGAGGTCTTTCGACATACTTCATGAAAAATAGCTCTTCTAATTTCCTTGGCAAGTGGATATCCGAGAAGCTTCCAGATCTCCGGCTTGCTTTTTGGAGCTTAAGGGACTTGGCTATTAATATTATTATGACATATAGGTGTAAGATGACACTTATTCTCGAGTTAAGGGTCTATTAAAAAAGATAAGAATCTTCTGATGTTATGGATATAAATCTCTTCTTTTTTTGGATGAGGTGTTATGGATATGTATCTCTTAGAAGCTCTCTGTTATACCAGCTATACCAAACACATTATGTCATCTTGTACTTAATCTCATTTTTCCTTTGATGAAGACAGGAATTACATCATAAGAAGAAAAATGTAGCAATGTAATTTCCCATCTCAAGGACAGCATATACCAATTACTGCCAGATGTTAAGGGTTATACAAAACATGAGATGCCAGTTCATGTAAGTATTTGCCAACAAATGTCCGAAAACCTCCCATGGGAGCTAAGCTGCTTGAAGCTAATTAGGGTGGAAGTGACTCCTTGTTAAGAGAGAAAATACAAAAAAGACCCAATGGTTTGATAGCCTTCTAAACTGTCACCCCACACTAAAGTCTAAACACCTACAGAAAAAAATAAGAAGACAACTACCTCCATGACTAATCCATATGTTGTTATTGAGGGCTGCTCGTTCCGGAGCTTTAGCTGTTGCAGTACCCAAAAGGCACCCTCCCAGCTTTTACGGCGAACACAGGCATTTAGCACCTACAAGCAAGGAACAAAATTGTTCTCATAAATCTGTCATCTCATTTGAACCAACAAAAAATATACTCACACCTACAAGCAAAGAGCAAAATCATTCTCATGAGTTAGCATTTGAACCAAATTGAAATATACTGACTTCCAGCAGAAAATGACTGCAGCACGTTTTAGCATCAAGAACAAAAATTACACAAGAACTTCAACCAAGACCGAGTCACAGATCATTAGGAAGAGCTCCACATAGTTGGATGTACCCTTATGATTGTCTCCTCTCCTTTCCTTATCTTATGTATTTATTTACTTGAAGAGTTTATAGTTCAAAAACGAACTCTGTCAAGGAAACATATTTTACCAAAACAAGTTTAGCATGCAGGGAGCAATAGTACTGAGTTAAAATGATTGCTTCAAATTTTGGGACCTAGCTTCCACAGGAAAGTAGAGATGCATAGATTACTGGATATAGTGCTAATTAAAAGGGGGAATTACTGATGCATTAACCATTTAGCTATAGATCGTAAGTACAATTTTCCAGACATAGCAACGATAAATTACCAATGCCAAGCTGAATTTTTTTATCGTTTGGCTTCTAATTCTGCTTTGTTTTTCTTGTGTCTATCTCGATTATCTTTTCCTTAAAAATAGGGAAGATGCTAAACTCTCATTCTTTACTGAACAGAAGAAGTTCCCAGCATGATGGTGAAACAACATCACTCTCTTATACCAAATGATAAAGCAGTCAGAGCCACAAGTGCATTTAACCAAGAACAATGGCCCTTATTGCGTACTCTTCAATTACTTACAGAGTTATAGACGACAACATCTGGCTCAAGTCGTGGATCAAACTTCTCAATTATATTAGTCTTGAACTTCTTTTTGGGTGGTGACCGCATGGTATCGATGACGTCAAATAGTTCCTTCATATGTCCTGCTTGTCCAAGAGTGACAGCAATACAACGGTAAGCTACAAGGTCCGGATATGATGTTATGTGCTCCTACGGAAATGAGTTGAGGTTGGATGTATTAGTTACATATCACACAAGCTATCATCTCAATAGGACACAAGATATTGATTAAAGGAGAGATCAAGTCATGGAAATAAAGTTTATAGGTGTTACCTGCATTGCATTAAACAAGTTTAGTGCTTCCACTGGCCTATTTGCCTTTCCCAGTGCATCCAGTGCAGCCGTGTAAATATATCTTGCAAAAGAATTCAATCCAAGGGTCCATCAGCATCAATTTTCCATTAAAGACTTTGATCCTAGACCAACCAGAACAAAAGATCGGAAGGATGTGCCACCGAAAATATAATTCAATACTTAGAACAATTTCAGAACATTATTAGAAGGTTCATAAAGGAAAAATTACAAGATCAGGTAGATTCTTTTGAGAGTTTCATGTAAAATGCTTTCCTACGACACATTTGAAGGAAGTAAAAGATCCATGAGAATGATTACCGTTGAAGATATAGATAGTAAATCAAGCATATCACAACAAAAACAAAAGCTCCGACAAACTTATAGAAATGAAGCATTGTTATGTCACCTCTTCACATATATGAAAGTAATTATGATAACATCATCATACATAGCTAACTGTAACATAAGCATCAGCACCACATCTAAATCAATCACCAGTATCACAATCCCAAATCAAGAAAATACAGAATATATTTCAGGAATCACTAAGACCTTGCACTATCTCAATACACTAAAATGGCTATCAAGTTTCCTACTGATAAAGGAGTACGAAAAAATGGTCACAGAAAAGATACCTTAACTTGTGTGACTTAAAGCGCTCACGTGAACGAAGCCATTCAATGACTTGCAGCACCCGTCTCCAATTTCCTAATCTACCCAATATTTGGATAATCCTCAAGATAGAATGATCTGAGAATTTAATCTGAGCACTTCGCATCATTTGAGAGAACATCCACTCAGGCATGTCAATGTCCGCACCATTTAGACTGTACGAGTAAAATATTTTACTACGAGTCAGAAAAGAAGAGTATACTAACGAACTGCCAACTGTTAAGCAATTTTAGAGGATCCTTAATAACTACAACATAGGTCCTTTTTTGGGGAGATAAGCATCAACCTTCATTTTTTTATTCTGTGGTGTTTGTTATGGAATTTGGGAAGGAGATTGTGGGAATTGAATTATTTTCATAACTTCACAAACAAGGCACTTTTTCTGTAAGGCATGCATAAGAGGGGCCATAAGTGTAACTCAAACATATAGCTATCCTTTATGCACCATTGAATGTCAAATATAACTAGTTTTCAGAGATTCTTATCCAAAAAAGAGAAAAAAGACTGAGCATGACAAAGCACACAGATGCAATAAAGCATTAAGAAAAACCATGATTACACAATTTACCAATTAACATTTGACTCTAGAAAACAAACTTCAAATTAAACCAGAATTGGAGGAAATGCCTAGCGACTGTTCTGTAACAATGTGCCATTATCCCAGTTGTTCTAAGACATATAGTCTAAGTTAAGTTAGAGTTAGTATTTCTTTTGAGTTTCTTCCACACTCAACTTATTCGGAAACAGTCTCTTTACCTCTAAGGTATTGGCACCCTCACTTTTTACCAAAAAGTCCTGATGAGTTGCATCTATAATTTTATTGGGTATGCCATCTTAGTTGACTATCTATAATTTTATTGGGCATGCCATATTGGCCTCAACCATGCAACCTAGAGTATGCCTCATCGCCAACTGTTTATCCTATTGGGCATGCCAACTTCGGTTAGATTTAGGGGAAAGAATTGCTAGATGGAAAGTGTACAGGCGAGAGAGACTAACACAACATCAGAAGAAAATGCTATTTAGACATAAAGAGATGGCACCTCTTACGATACAAACAATACATGATGCAAAACGCATGCATGTTACAAACTTAAAGCAGCACCAACGATGGGAATCGCACTATCTCACATCAATATGTTCAACTTTAATTTTTTTTATCTGAAACGAAAATGTCAAAATTATCACCAGTTATTAATGGAACGGCTCCTTTGCAAATTAACCCCCAGAGTTGAGTATCCAGGCTATCTTCAACATTTATTTCCCACCTTTTTCCCTATTCCTATTTGATAATAAACATAAACATAATTGTGAAGCACTTAAGAGCTATGTAACCTGCTAATGGAAAAGAACAATTTCCAAGAGTTTAACCTTACTACTCAAGGTGAACCCAAAACACTACTGTTATACAGGTCAAAAAGTTTCATTATATACACCAGGTAGGTGCCAAAAAAATGAGTACAAGATGTATGTGTACTCTGATTGATTCGTACATCGTCTTCACTCTTCCACCACCAATTATTGACACAACATGGTATTTTCTCACTACCCCAAATATACAAGTGTATTATTTTCACTATTACGAGACAAATCTTCTATTCTGCTTATTCCATATACTTCACCACACTTCACATACTTCCCTATTTGGAATAACACAAAAAACTTGACATCTTCCTAAATGAATCCCATTCTCCCCTCGAAAATTCTAATAAAAACTAATATATCTTTATATCTTCTTTGTCCGAAAAGTATATCTTTATATCTTCACATTCAACAAATTTCCACTTGCTCACATTTCAAATAATTATTTCAAACCAATTTTAATCTTGTAACATATTCAGTCATTTTACTCTTAGCCTCTGTATACACAGGTAGCTCACTATGTTATGAAGGGTTATACCAGAAAAAGAACAAGGAAAACTACTCTAGCAACTCATATGTAAACCATATTACCTTATAGTAAACCAAAATCAAGGTGAAATATGACAGGTTCAATCAATTCATGCATCTAAAAACAATATAATAAAACAAAACAGAACATGTTAAAGAAACAGTATCACTACCACTAAATGAGGAATTTATCAAATGGGAAATCACCCTAACCAAAGTGCAAAACTAGGAATAACTCACCACTTTGCAAGCTTTTGGATTCTCTCTTCCATCTCTGCCTTAGTAACTCTTGGCTTATCATAAACATCTCCATCCATTGTCTTAAAAGCCTCTCTTTCCATACTCACCATCTCATCAACATTCTTGTCCTTACTTATGCTCTGTCTTTTCTGATTCTTCACCATTCTAAATTCCAATTTCCCACCACCACCACCACTCTCTTTTACAACTCCAACTCCTTCATATTTCTCATTCAGCTCCACAAAATCAGAACTTTCTACACATTTCTCCTTCTCAGACTTCACAAATTTGCCCTTTTCTTCACTCTTCTTTCTTCTAACACTATCCCTCTGTTTCTTTTCTTTAACAGACTCCATAGCTTTCAAATACTCATCAAATGAAGGCTTGAATTCAAGCTCTTCTCTATTAATTACATTATCTAAGCCACAAGAAACTACAATGGAACCCGCATTCCTCTTCTGCTTCTTAACCTTTTTCTTTCCCAGAGAAATTTCTAAAGTGGGTGTCTCGGAAATTGAAAATCCTGATGAAAAACAAGGGCAACGGAGGTAATTTGAACCAAAAACTCCATTGAAATCAGTACAAAGTGAAGCTCCAAATAGAGCTTCTGTCAAGATAATTGCCACCATCTCAACTCAACCACGCATTAAAGGCTGCACTTTATTCTTCTTCTTCTTCCTGGTTTGCTCCGTCGGCCGCCGGCGACCAAAGATAGGATTTTCCCGGCATGTAGTTATGAATGTTCAGTGCTTTTTGGTTAGCCAAAACTCAAAAGCCGTTTTGGTCACTTCCGGAATCGGGTCCAAATACGGGTAGAGATTAGCAGGTGGGTCCAAATCGTTATTGTTAAGATGTTAATGATCGAAATTATGTGCATAATTAATTTATTTGTAAGCATATAAACATATAAATTAAATAAAAATAATTAAATATATTAAAAAATTCATAAATTTAATAAAATAAGGTATTGCTTAATACAAACAAAATGATTATTTATGTTTCGGAATGATAACGGATATTAGTTTATAGTGTAATGTTAAGGGTTATTTGCTTGGAAACAAATTGTCGCTAGATAACTAATTTTGAGATAAGTTATTTCATTATATATGAGAGAAAAATTATATTATTAATATAATAAAAATGATAGAATAACTAGTCCATTGACTACCTAGTACCTCCGATCAGACATAAGATAAAATAATTCTATATTTTGTCATGAGATTATTATACATTATAACTCAAACTGAACGAGCCCTAAGTGCTTGTAATGGCTAGTTTAGTAGCTATCTGCTGGCTAGTAATGATGCCGATGAAGGTTGGTTGTGATGATGATTATAATGGTGAAGACGATTGATGTTATTAGTTAATGATGTATTGATGCCAGGTGATGGTGATGTTACTTCCAAAGAAGGAGGTGATTATTACATTGGTCGCGATGGTGATAGTGGTTGAAATAATAATAGAGATTATCGTAACAATAATGACGGTAATGAATATATTACAAAGATAAAGATAGTAACGATAGTTTGTCATAGTTGTTATAATAAAGGTGGTCGATGGTAATGACTAATGATTGACAATAAAGACGATTGATGATTTACCTAAGGAACACAAGTAAAGATTATTCACATGAAATATTATTAATGATTTTAAAAATTTGTTCAAAATTTTAATGATTAAGACATACTCATAAGTACTTAATAATATAAATAGAAATTTGAATAATTGAAATTCAGACAATCATTAAAAATAATCAAATGAAATTTGTTGAAAGTAAATAAATATACCTCGTTCTTTTAAAACAAAACACTTATAAAATGTTTTTGATTAGTATATTAATTAACGGAATATTCTGATTATTATTAAATGTTGTTTTGAATTGTTAGAGAGCCTATCAGTGAAGTAAATTAAATGAAGATGCAATTGAAATCATAGAGAAATGATCATAAAATTAAGATTTTCATTATATTTCATAAATAAATGTTGATTTCAAATTAAAATCCCCAAATCATACTGTCAAACGCATATTTAACACTTATTAGTAATTTATTTCTAATTTTTTTAAGCTATTCTTTGCTTCCAACACCCCACTTATTAGAAAAGAATTTTAAGAATTTAAATTTGAGATTTATGGAGTTTAAATTTATTATTCTACTTCTATAGTACTTTCTCTATTTCAATCCTTTTAAAAAAATATAATTTGAATTGATATGAAATTTAAAAAATTATAGATTCTTTTAATTTTGTGATCTTAAAGTAAAGATAAATAGAATGTATCATAATATTTTTTAATTTTATGGTGTTAATTATTAATATGAAAAATTAAAATCAAAGAGTTACTAAAAACGAAAAGAGACATTCTTTTAAAATAAACTTTAAAAAAAATTTTAAAAAAAATTAAAGATATGAAAATAATTTATTTATTTATTAAAAAAGAACCATATGTATTGGGTCAACAATGATATATTTAATATAATCATAAAAGTGGAGTTTAAGTGAGGTAAGTGTAAACGAAGACGGAAAGACTGTTTTTGATAAATTATCGAAACAAAAATTGTCCAAGTAAAAAAGAAGTAACATGAGTGAAGAAGCCACGGCAAGAAATTTTTAAAAAATATAACACATTCTTAAAAAAAATCAATAACTACAACTAAATAAGACCATAAATCTGGTACAAAAAACAATAAAAAGTAACATAAATTGAATAACAGTTAACAACAAGAATAATTCCACAATTACTACTATAAAAGGATATACTAGATAAACACTCAAGTGTAATTAATGTTATTCATACCCTTATCTCTAAGATCATGTTCTCGATAAATTATAATTAGGTCATGTCATGTCCGCTCATATTTCCTTAATATTTCTTTGATACCTCTATTTCTCCTGAACCATCCATAGAGAGAAGCTTTCTTTTTTCATATGTTTTGAACTATGTAAGTCTCACTTATTATATCTCGTCTATCATCGAAACTACTCTCTACCTTATCTTGTATATCTTCATTACTAATCTTTTATTTTTCTTAGTAAAGTGTTCCAATAAGACACTTACGATTTAAATTTCGTCTCCAGCATATAAAATTCTTGATCGGTTAACACTCTACTTCTTACTCCATACAACATTCTCAATATAACCACTTGTACTCACCTTTAAATTTTAGCGGTATGATCTTATTACACGGAACTATGGACGCAAGTCTGCTTAATCATATGCCCAAATATAAAATAATAATTATTTTGGATTGGGAAGTAACAATAAATAAATAAGACGAAGTTAGTTTTTGGGAGTAAATTTATCTTCAAATATTTGATAGGCTAATATTTCAGTAGTCAAAAATTAGCTTAAACTAATTTTTGAGTTTACACGAACTGTTATTCATAATGTTTTCCTTTTCAAATAAAATGTAAATTTAAATTTTTAAAATTGCATTTTCAAAAATTTAAATCTTTAAATTTCAACATCAAAATCTACTATGAAACGGGATGGAAGGAGGTATGAAAATTTGGCATAGTTTGAAAAGGATTTTTAAAGCAAATTGTAGTGGGAGAGTTGACTAATTTTGCAAATTAATCGACCGTTGCAGAACATTTTTCTTAAATTTCTAATCTCAACCGTTCATCTAAGATCATCACACGTAAGCAGGTGGGACCAACTAAAATCCTACGGCAAAGATCAGTTTATGCAGGAAGAAGAACAAATTCAAATTTCAAAATTCAAACAGCCATTAAAGCTGCGACAAGCTTCCCTTTTTTTTCTCTCTCGAAATGTATAGTGAAATCCTCAAAGTATGAGCCTTTTCTTTCTCTCATTTTCAACTAATGATTTGTCTCTTTAAAGAGGAGCGTCTTGTTCGCACGATCACAGAAACGACAACACGACTCATAAGCTTTCTTGGCTTTTGAGTAGTGAATTTTTTTTTCTTTTTAAAGGGTTTTTTTAGAATCGTCAAAATTGAATTACCTGTGAAACCCATTTGAGTTTTTCAGCTTAAACAAAGAGGGGAACCTCTCGAACTTTTGAGGGTAATTGATTTTATAGTGGGAAGGTTATTAAATTTGAGGTCCACTTTCTTTTCAGGGAGAGAGAGAGAGAGACTACATATAGTAATAAAGTTTCGGTTTTGAGCTCCAACTGAAGAACCCCATTTGATATCTGTGATGATCAATGCTGAAACTTGGTGTAGTAGTTTCAGTTTTTGAGCTTTGCTAAAATCATCTAGAGTTCTCTGTTTTCTGGAGCTTATGTTTTGGTGTAGAAGTTTAAATTTTAAGCTTTGATTAACTAATTTAGGAGTTCTCTGTTTTCTGGAGCTTATGTTTTGGTGTAGAAGTTCTAATTTTGAGCTTTGATTAACTAGTGCTCTGTTTTCTGGAGCTTATGTTTTGGTGTAGAAGTTTTAATTTTGAGCTTTGATTAACTAATTTAGGATTTCTCTGTTTTCTGGAGCTCATGTTTTGTGTGTCTATTTTGAGCTTTGAGAAACCTATTTAGAGCTCTCTGTTTTCGGGAGCTAATGTTATGGTGAAAAGGTTTCATTTTTGAGCTTTAAACTTGGGGTTTAGTTATTTGATGAGAAAATTGCATTTGTATGTTCAGGGATTTAGAGTTTAATCCATGGAAACTTGGGGTTTCTGAGTTTATAACTGTTCAAGGTGTAGAGTAGAAGGGGTGAGGAGTCTTTGTAGTTGTTCATAATGGGGGAGGAAAAATCATCAGAGAATAGAGTGAAAACTTCAAAATTTGCTGATCAAAATAAGGCACCAAAGGGTAGTAATAGCAATGTAAAAGGGAATAACAATATGTCAAAAGTGAGATCTTCTTGGGGTTCTCAAATTGTGAAGGGTTTCTCAGGGGAGAAAAAAACCAAGTTGCAGACCATAATTCATGCCAAGAAAGAGTTGGTTCCTGGCAACGAAAACTCAAACCAGAAGAACTCTTCTGGGATTTCGCAGCCAAGGGTGAAGAGGTCTCTAATGGGAGACTTGTCTTGTTCAGTCGTTTCCTCTCAAGTTCATCCTCAAACAGTTAACATTCACAGGACTAAATCTTCCGGTTCGCGTGATCTATTCAATGAAATTGATCATTTGAGGAACTTGCTACAAGAATCAAAGGGGAGGGAAATGAAATTGCAGGCTGAATTATCTGAATTTAAGAGGAGTCCAAAGGTGGTTGAGCTCGAGAGGGAACTCGAACGGAAGAAGAGTGAGATTAATAGCTTTGCCAAGAAAGTTGAGTTGATGGAATGTGAAAAGGCAGTCCTTTCTCATCAATTAAGTTCATTGACTGCTGCTCGAGAGAGACAAGATACGAATTCCAATAAGGAAGATTTCAAAAGTGTGACTAGTTTGGAAATGGAGGTTGTGGAGTTGAGGCGCTTGAATAAGGAGCTCCAGCTTCAGAAAAGAGATATATCTTGCAGGCTGTCTTCCATGGAGTCCCAGCTAGCCATTGTTGGAAAAGTTCCAGAGGTATTTACTTTACTACTTTGTCTTATTGAACTAATATGAGATAGGAATATCCAGTTTGCATTTTCTTGGAAACCCAGTTTTGATATCTCGAATTTGAATAACCTTGATGAATTAATTGGCTGTATATGCCTAAAATGCATAGTTTTCTCTAATTGTTTTCAAGTGATATACTGAAAAATGTGGTTCAACCCGTATCACTTGTGGGGTTACACTGGGTATGTTGTTGTTGTTGTCGTATCGAAAAAAATTGAATTTGTCTAACATTGGTAATTGGCTGGCTTGATTATATCTTGTTTCACTTTATTCTTATCAGGGAGATACAATTGAGCACATTAAAGCAGAGGCTTCTTTGTTGAGATATGAAAATGAAAACCTTTGCAAACAAGTTGAGGGTCTTCAAATGAGTAGGTTGAATGAGGTTGAGGAGCTTGCCTACTTGAAGTGGGTGAACTCATGTTTGCGAGAAGAGTTGCGCAGCTGCTCGTCCATGACATGTGATAAGACTTCTAGCCCTCATGGTAGTGAGAAAAGTAGGGAATCACTTTGCTTGTCTTATGATCATAGTGATGAGGACTCAAAATGTAGTAGTGCGAGGAGGTTAAGCCTCGTTAAGAAGCTAAAGAAGTGGCCTATTACTGATGAAGATATGCAACAAGTAGGGAGCCCGGACAATATCATTAATCATAGTTGGGAGGATACACAAAGTTCTACTCGCAGGCACTCGATAAGTGGATCAAAATTTTGTGTTGAGGACTTGATTTTTAATAAGAGAAGGCAATCAGATGTCTTTATGTGTTCCAAGGAAGTGGAAAAGGAGATTGAGCCTATTGTTTCCCAACATAAATTAACCAATCCTTTGGAGGTCGAGAAACGTGTCTTGCGGATTCCTAATCCCCCTCCAAGGCCTTCATCTGTTGCTTTAATTGAAGAAGAAGGAGAAAATTCTGTTCAAGTTCCTGGTCCTCCACCACCACCTCCCCCACCTCCTCCCCCACCACCTCCAAAACTTATGGCGAAAACTACATCAGGCATGGTACAGAGAGCTCCTCAGGTTGTAGAATTTTATCATTCACTGATGAAGAGAGACTCGAGGAAGGATTCATTAAATGGAGGAGTATGTGATGCGTCAAGTGTTTCAGACGTTCGTAGTAGCATGATCGGTGAAATTGAGAACAGATCATCTTATTTGCTGGCTGTAAGTTCTTCCTCTCTAGTCTTCTCATTTCTATTATTGCCAATAAGGCACACTAACCATATCAATGACCAACTAAATTGCACTCAAGGACTTGAGATATCCACTGTATCTGGATTTCCCTGATTTTCCTTTCTGATTACTAGTCCAGCAATAAGGAAGTTTCAGATTTTTTCATTTAGTCTCTGGACTTAATTTTATTCCTGATTGCATATTATTGTCCCACTTCCAGATAAGGGCAGATGTTGAAACTCAAGCAGAATTTGTGATTTCCCTGATAGCAGAGGTCAATAATGCAGTTTATTCAGACATCGAGGACGTGGTTGCTTTTGTGAAATGGCTAGATGATGAACTTTGCTTTCTGGTAAGTTCAATGTGTTAATTATCTAATGAAGTATATCAGCATAGAGAAGAATGCCTTTATCTACTGTCACAGCAACGAAAAGCTTGTTATTGTCTCATTTTAAAATTTTTGGTATTATTCATATGAAAATGAAGAATAACTCAAAGAAAAATCATGCATCTATCCTAGTTCATTGTAATGGTATGACATTAAGCTCAGTAATTATTATCAATTGAATTCTTAGTAGCAAAATGCAGTTCTCAGGAAATTTTACCAAATGTTGAGGAACTATATCTGCTATATTTCATTTCACATTAAATAGATGCTTCAGTCTGTAATTTACTGTTAATTTTGATCATTGCGCCTGCACTGTTCTGAAGGTGGATGAAAGGGCAGTACTAAAGCACTTTGACTGGCCAGAGAGAAAAGCAGATACACTAAGGGAGGCAGCATTTGGATATAGAGATCTCAAGAAGTTGGAGAATGAAGTTTCAACTTACAAGGACGATCCTCGATCGCCATGTGATATTGCACTAAAGAAGATGATTTCTTTGTCAGAGAAGTATGACCTCTTACTTTGTCGTAAAGTAGTGTTATAATTTGGTACCTCCTTGTCTTTCTGCCAAGAAAGTTAAATCTTTCACCTAATTGTCCAAATTTAATCTTCACATTGCAGGATGGAACGTAGTGTCTATAACCTTCTTCGGACACGAGACTCATTGATGCGCCACTGCAAAGAGTTCAAAATCCCCACACACTGGATGCTTGATAATGGGATATTAAGCAAGGTCAGTTCTGACTGTTCCAAGTAGAAAATAATCTATTGATTTAGATCTTCAAATGGTAATAGAGCTTGAATGATACAATGAGTATCTAATGAGATATAACTAGCCGGAACTGGAAGTACACAACTAAGCAGTATGCTAACATGTTAAATTGTCCTAAAAAACTTTTATTTATGAAGTTAGTGAACTGTATTATGCATGTTATATAGTTCACCACCAGAAGGGAATCCGAATAATATGAGAAATTGATATGAGACAGATGATGAGTTTCAAGATTGTACATTATCTTTATGTTACATCCTGGCATGCCATTTTCAGTATCTCAACATTTCAATATTGAAATTGCTCATCTATTTCCAGTTTCATTCTTGCATATGTGCAAGTCCTCCTCTGCAGAATACTGAGCAAAAAAATACAGTACCTTTTTTCTTGATATCTAGTTGTCATTTTGCATTGGGACTTAATTCAAAAGAAATTATGCAGATAAAGTTTGGCTCTGTGAAGTTGGCTAAGGTGTACATGAAGAGGGTAGCTGCGGAGCTTCAGTCCAAAGGACCATTAGATAAAGACACTTCCATGGACTACATGCTACTCCAAGGAGTGAGATTTGCTTTCCGGATTCATCAGGTTTGTCTGATATTAGTAAATGCTGTCTTGTTGTGAATAACAGGATTTTACTACAGATGAAGAATAGATTGGTAATTCACCTGCATTGAATTGTTGTGAATGTCATCTTAGTTTAGTTTTTATCTCCATTGTTACAGTTTGCAGGAGGATTTGATGCAGAAACTATGCAAGCTTTCGAGGAGCTACGAGGCCTAGCACTTTCATTAAACAAGAAATAGAAGATAAAGATTTTTGTGATGAAGTACAATTTTGATAGAGGGCTTACCATCTCAGTAACCATCAATCCAAGTATTGACACATATGTATTAGAGAAAAAATAGAAGGTCTCTGTGGAAACATGGTTGACATCAATGATATTCCTTATCATTGATAATTGGTTCATGTTTTTGTATCCAATTTTTTGCTTTTGGTTTGATGGAAGTAGAAAGATCAGATCTCAAGTTTTCAGTATATTCTATATAAAGAAAGCTTGGTGAAAAAGCTAGAACTTTTATGCAAGTTTTCTATCATATCAATTTACTAATTGGCTTGATGAAATAACATATAATTCCAACGTTATCTTTGGACCTTAATTATTTTCATAAATCAGTGTAATGGGGTCCGAGTAGGGTGATGTGTAAATGTAGAAAGAATATTTTCGAAAACATTCAAGAATGTGTTAAAGAGATTATAATAAACGAAATGTCCAAGATTTGTTTGTTTTGGCTCAACTGTCTTGTATGATAACAGCAGCTGCAATGGCGGACTCCACAAAGATGCTATTTTTGGCTTTATTTTCTGTTTTTTCTTACTCTTAACCGTCTCATTCTAATTCTTTTTTCATAAAATTTGGGTTGCCTTTGGTTCTACCTATCTTTGACAGACTATTTCTCTTCTTTCTCAAAATCATTTTTCTCTTCTCCAATGGCGAAATTTCAGAAAGTGAGAAGTTAACATTTTTGTAGCTCAAAGTTCAATTTTTATTAGACCCTTTTTCATGTACTTTTAGAATCTCCTTTTTACATGTTCTATTTGATTTCCTAACAGATATCTGAAACTCATGGTTCACTCATTGGCTGCTCTAGAAATTACTCCCTTTGTCCCAATTTATGTGACGCAAATTGAAATTCCAAGAGTATGACAAGTTTTCCGGATTTTTCAAAATGTTTTTTCAATTATTAATTATTGTGATTCATAGAAGTTTTTACATAGTTTTCAAATATTTAATTTTATTTCAAAAACTTGAATCTTCTAGGTTCGAACTCAAAATTAAAGTTTTGATGTTTGAATCTTGAAATTCCAACTATGCCACTTACATTGGGATAGAGGAACTAATAATTATGATGCTGCCCCCGGGGCGGAGCCACGTGGGTGTAAGGGAGTTCATTCGGTGGAAAATTACACTTGTATACCTGGTTAAAATGATATATTTTATGTGTGTACGGTAGATGTTGAATCCTCTTGGTTTTTTTCGTGTATTTACTTCTTCATAATTTGAACCCCCTTCATGAAAAGTTTGGCTCCGCCATTGGCTCGAGCTTGGAGCTCATGCTTTAGATTTTGTTCCCATAAACTGCATCATTTGTCCCAATATGTTATAGTCTATTAAGGCAGAATAAAAGTTCATGATATTACTTCTAGCATAGATGAAAACAAAGTTTAGTGCTCTATTGAATTTGTACCTGATTAAGTGTGTGTCTGTGGTCTCCGATAGCTGCATTAGTACTTACATTACCTATTTCTGCTATACTTTCAGGCAAAATGTGTACGTGCCAGAGATGACCCTTATTTCGATGGAATGCGAAGAGGTGAAACAACAGCCATTAACAAAGGAAGTGGTTTAGACATCCTTAGAAAAGTCACTATAAATGATATAACGAGGTCAGCCTCTGATGTTGGTAACAGGGGACAGAAAAAAATTACTGTGAAATTATCTGAAAATGATGTTTATAATGATAGACACTCTCCTAATTCAGCTTCAAAAGGTATACATGAATCTCTTGGTCGGTCATTATCTGTAAGGTGGTCAGCAGCATCCAAATTGAATTCCCCTCCAGTGAGAAGCCCGCGGACTGGTCTGAAGATTGATCTGCATGATGTAGATGAGTCTTCAGTTCAGTCTAGTCCAAAATCATCTGATGTAGAGTACCACTCACCTGGTGGCTTGACTTTGCCTGCCTATGAAAGATCTTACACTGTGACCAAGAAAAGTAGAACTGTCTCCGATATTCCACTTCCTCCATCTGCAGCATCGTTCTACTGTGGAAATTCAGCGCAGATGGAAGTTCTTGGATCATGTCAAGGAATTCACAGGCTGAATATTTTTCTAAAGGCAAGAAGAGATTATGTTAGTGCAGGAGTACCATCACAATTCTTGCATGCAGTGATTGGACCGGACTGCTGTGGTAACATCCATGAACCATTCATTGTCTAAATAACAGTAATCTCCGTATTAACATGTTACAATGTCTCAGATGGAAGTCCTTGGATCATGCACAATTTCTATTACGACCAGTTTCTTGATGTTCAATTCTATTTAAACAAGGTAGAAAACAAATTTATCCAAATACTAGGCAAAGAATACTATTCTGGATCCAGGATGTCTCCAACTGAAAACACAAACTTAGTAAAATGAGTGCAAAATCCAACAGAGTAAGAGGCTTCTGGACACAAAGTAACAAATGGTCTAAGCCTAAAGTTGAAGAAGTAGATCCTAGTAATATCACATTTGATTTTACAAGTTTGCTTCATTATTAGTACAGATATTGCTTAGTAAATGCATTAGTATTTCTGATTGTTCATCTTTATGTTTTGAGAAAGTTGCACTAGCTGTTTTCCAGATTTTGCAAATTGTTTAAATTTATCTCTTTCATTAAGTACCACTTTATAGGACTAGAAGTACATAGATTGGAAGCAAATTCAACAACAAAAAAGAGAATTGATAAGCTTATATAGTCCTGTGGCATTATTCATCTACTGCAGTAGAGAAGGAACAAATCCTAATTTAGAGAACAGTCAATTTCAGGGGGGAAGTGTGTCTGCGACCATCTGACAATTTGAGTCTTACACTGGTTGAGCTTAATTGTAAGTTTGTTTGCATCTGGATGCAGATGTTGGATCTGTTGCTTCAACCATAATGTATGCTTTTTACTTGAATGAAACATTAAATGATGACAAGTTATGCACTGTGCCTGTCATCAACATGAAAAGGTCGGATGTTCATTCTCATGCTGAGCTCAAATGGCTACTTGATTCTTGCTTTGTTGATGAATCTTCCTTAATTTTCGTTGATGAGGTATGTTCTATTCTATATATAAAGTTAGGAAAGGAAATGAAATTTAAGTCTAGATTCTCTAGAATTACGTCCACATAGTAAATGAAAACCAGGAATGGAATATACTCTAAATATGATCAACTAATTTTTTCTTATTAAATTGATAACTTGATATTATTTGAACAGATTGACCTGTCCTACTATGAATTATATGGGAGTCTTCAACTTGTTTTAGTCAATTGTAGCAAGCTTCCAGCTAATCAGGAGGTACGCATTCTTTTTAAGGGTGCTGAATTCCTATTAATGAGTTAACTGATGATTACATACTGCTTACTGTATCAGGCATTAAAGGATGCAGTGGTTGAAATCTTCAATTGCAGAGAGGTCTACTTTTATTTTGGTTTCTTGTTTTTGCATCTCCATTATGCTTGTGTCATGTCAAGTAATAAAATCTGTTTAATAGAGAGGCTATAATCTAATCTTTCTGTTTATGCAGGAAGATACACCTTATTCTTCAGTTGCTGCTGTAACCATTGGGAAGGTATCTTTCTCAATCTGTTACAAATATGAAAGGAAGTCAACATACCAATAAATGTCAGCTTCCTCTTAAACTAGTTAACAGAGATTAATATTGCTAAGCAGCACTAAGTTCGACTTCATTGTGCTCCTATGAATTTAAGAATAAGAAGAGAAATTATAGCAGGAGTTAGCAGACGTTGGAGAAAGTACTGTCATCTCATGAGCTAGCTTTTGTGGTTGAGTTAGTCTAAGGTTCATGTGTTAAAGCATATCAAATTTTCAGGAAGGAACCAAATGATTGTTCTTATAAGCTCGCTTGACACCTTTTATATGTACTTATTAATTGTAGGAGGCATCATGCTGCACTCTTATTGCTGATAAGTTTGTACTAACTTCACCAGAGATACTAGTGGGTCAATGGTTCAGTCGACTTCTGGTACTAACTCCAACATCTTGATTTACCATTGTGTATGCAAGTTCTAATGTCTTTCTGTTGTATAATCTCTGTATAAATCTGATTATATGTGCAGTTGGCAGGTATCCTCATGGATACTGGAAATTTGACAAACTCACAGACTACAACAAAGGATAAGTACATGACCACTTTATTGATAAATGGGGCAGGTCGATTTGGATGCAATGGTCTTTATGAAATCTGTAGGTTATGCAGCTTTGATAGTCATTATATTTAGTAACTATCCTAGATTTCTAATTCCAAGTGATCAGACTCATATCCTAATTAAAACTTTGTCATTTTCAGTGAGATACAAAATGCATGATGCAGCTGATGCCAGACGAGGAGAGGTTTCTCGAAAAGATATTAAAAGATTGTCAAAATCAGATGCAGCTGATCCCAGAGTTGGAGAAGTCTTAGACATAGATATTAAGAAATTGTCAAAAATCAATGTAGCTGACCCCAGAGTAGGAGAAGTTTTACAAAGAGATGCTAAGAAGTCATCAAAACTCAATGCAGCTGACCCCGGAGTACGAGAAAATTCACAAAGAGATACTAAGAAATTATCAAAATCCGATGCAGCTGACCATGGAGTAGGAGAAGTGTTACAAAAAGATACTAAGAAATCGTCAAAATCAGAGGAAACTGATCACAGAGCAGAAGAAGTTTTACAAAAAGATATCAAGAAGTTGTCAAAGTCAGATACAGCTGAGCCCAAAATGCAAGAAGTTTTACAAAAAGATAATATAAATTTGCCAAAATCGGATGCAGCTGACCCCAGAACAGGAGAAGTTTTACGGAAAGATATTAAAAGATGGTCAAAATCAGGTATTGTCACCAACTTCTCTTTGTCCTAATTACAAACCTTTCCATTTCAAAGCCATGCTTTATTTAAAGCTTTCATTGACAACTTGTGGGATTACACTGGTATGTTGTCGTATAGATGCCTTGTCCATGTGTGCCACTTTAAACTAGATGATTTATTTCTGATATGAGTCGCTTCTATAGAAAGTAATTAGCATCTCCTTGATACTACTTCCTGCCTAATGCAAGGATAAATCTGGCTACAAACTCAGTTTTTCCTCTCCTTTTTTTTTGACAAATATTTGGATAGCAGCAACTCTTCTGGGAAGTAACTATAAAATGGTCTACGGACTTCTGTGGAGTAAATTGATGTAATCATGTTATGGTTAGAATTTACAGATAACTTGAAAATTTGAGAAACTTCCTAAGAGTTTTACATTTTGAGATCATGTACATGATATGACTTCAACGACGTTTTTAGTGTACTATTTATGTGGACTGACCTTCAGAGTTGGAAGCAGGGAAACCTGGTGGTACAGGATCAAGAATGGGGAACTCAAATATTGGAATGAGTTCAGTTGGAATATCTATAGGAGAGCTCTTAACACATCACTCTACTTCAGCTGAAAACATAAGAAGTTTCCAGCGTAAGTTATTTGATTCTGCCCCTTTTTCAGTTTGGAAGCATAATATTTCAGTCAGTAACCAATCACACGATAATTGTCATCATATCATTCTGGAAGAGTTCATCTTCTCTTGTGTGCCAGGATGAGGGGGCTGGGTGCTGGGATGGTAGAGAATTTGAACTTTTTTTACTATAACTCTTCTGTCAAATATAACTTTCACAGTAGAGAGATAACACAGCTTGGCTTGACAATCATTTTCTTTTGTATATGCAGAACTAGAGAAGCTTCACATCCTCTTGATCGTTTCAGGGTATTATGATGCAGAGAAGAGCTTCAAGGTTTACTGACTTACTCTTTGAGTGCTTTCTCCATTTTGTGTCTGTCATCATATCATTCTAGTTTAGCTTTATACTGTTAGTGCCTAGGGGATTAGTACTAAATTTGTGTTCTAAAACAATGTAAATCTGTTATTTCTAAATTCTTGTTGCGACTTTACTTATATTTGGAAACAGAAGAGAACTTAACATGATCCAAATGGAGCTTGCTAACCGATGTTGATGATGGCATAACAGCTTCAGATTTTGGTAAACGAGATCATGGCTATAATTGTTTTCTTTTTTCATGCTTCTGTAAACTATAACATGAGAAGGCCACATCTTGAATTTGCAGTGAGTTTACATATTAAGGGTAGAAACTAGGATGAAGGATCATAGTGCATAGATGACTATGTATTGTGTGTACTTGTATAATCTGGATATATCTTATATTTGATACAATTTTGTGGATGTTCAAGCAATCTAATCATGTTCCTGGCTTTCAATTTTAGAGGGAGATTCTAGTCTCAGCTGAATCTGCTGAGCTTATGAAAAGCCTGCTCCATTTTATCTACTCCTATGCAAATTTACTACCACTCAGAGCGTTGCGCCAATCAGGTCAGTGAGCTATATTTTTTCATATAGAACTTGATCCATCTCAAGATTATATTTGTTTTGAAGGCCATATTTTGCTTTTTTTTCTGCAGGTCTACCTGCTGAGATGAGGGTGTTCGAGATTGAAAAAATTGTATCAAGGAAGACGATTGAGAAACTTCTGGAAGAATTCAATGAGAGAGCAAAATAATACTACAAAGTTTACAGGTCATCCCACATTTGTTGTTGCATTAACAATATTTCATGTCCAATAATAACAGTCAACAGTACGCATGTGTTTCTTTCGTAGTTGCAAAGAACCTATGTATTGAGGTAGTCTCTATGCCGCCACATACATGGCGATAATTACTTTATTTTTTTAAATGCTCACACCAAACATGTCGAAAGGGGCTTAAATTTCTTCTTATGGAAGTTATTAAGCCAGTGATGATGCTATTGTTCATGATGCCTCCATATACTATCAGTCTATTGCAAACTAAACTTTAGTATTTGATATATAAGTTGTGGTTTATTTCCTTCACCTTTCTTTTACATGAAACTGTATACATGGAAAAAGGTTCACTTTTCCTAGGCAATCAACCTTTTCCTAATTTTTTCTATCCAAAAAAGCTTTGGAAAGTTTCCTTCAAGGTTGGTGGGGTGTTGTTTTTAACTCAACTTAGTAAGTGAAAGACGACTTGGAGCATGTTGAGAAATGACCTTAGCAGTGTCTCTCCACCAACATACCTCTTTTTCTTTGTCTGCAAGTTTTTGCATGGTGGATTCTAAAGCTGACTCCAGTTCTTTGATCCTTTCTTCTTGCCTTGTCTGTAGAAGCTCATGCAGCCTCCTTTTCAATTCTTCGGCAGGAACGCCACAGTTAGGGTTGTAGACCTCTGCAAATTTTGTGCTCTGGCTTCCTTCCCCTGAGCTATATTCATCCACAATCTGCCACAAAACAAGTATAAAAAATTATACCTTTTTTTCGCGATGCTCATGCTAAACTAAAAGCAATTGACTATAGTTATGTTATACTCAAAGGTGGATTACCTCTGCATCTGGTTTTGTTGGATATTTGAACATAATATCTGAATCTAAATGGAACTGCAAACGTTCTAATTCGACTTCAAGCTCTGCTTCAAGTTGGTTCATT
The DNA here is from genome assembly GCF_036512215.1 of Solanum lycopersicum. Taxonomy (NCBI): domain Eukaryota; kingdom Viridiplantae; phylum Streptophyta; class Magnoliopsida; order Solanales; family Solanaceae; genus Solanum; species Solanum lycopersicum. The sequence goes on along the minus strand of NC_090801.1, from coordinate 55,610,194 downwards.
TCCGAATTCTTTCCATTTCCTTTCATCAATTTGCAGTTTAAAGGGTGATCATCATCATGGCTGCAAGTGATTTCTGATTCTTCTTCTATATCAGTTGAGTATGCAAACTGTTCAACAGAATCGGAATCATAGTGTGAGATTTTGGTTCTTAAATTTGATGCACCAGATGGATTACTTCTGATTCTTCTTTGGTTTTGTAACTCCATCTTGGAATTATGAAGCAGGATTTCCATTTCTCGACGAATCTCAACGATCTTGTTGAGCTCATTCTTGGTAGAGTTAAACAGATAAATTAGACCAAATCCGATGCCTAAGTTCATAGAATCTGCTTTCTTTTCGCCTCCTGCATGAATATGTCGATTAATGTGTTTCAGGGAAGATCAAATCACAAAATGTAGTATGAAATATATAAATCTGCTTAGGCTTATTATATCACGAATAAATTTCACTTAATAAAGGCAAATTCTCATATGGATTGCATGTTAATTCACTTAATAAAGGCAAATTCTTATATGGATTGCATGAGACTCTCTACTTGAAGTAAGAAATTTCATTTATGTTACTGCAAAATGAACAAATTCAATAATTGAATCTTATTTATTGAAATTCGAATTTTCAGATATCATTATCCAATTTGAAAAATAAAAATTACTTTTTTTTTAATTTCACGATAAAACATGGTCAAATGCCCACGCAGTATGTCTTAGTTTTCTATTTCAAAGCAAACATGGTCATATCCAATAATTAATACTATCTCAGTCCACTTTTATTTGTCAAGTTACATTTTTTTAAAGTCAATTTGACTAATTTTTAAAATTAAATTGATTACATTAATTCGATATTTTTTTAAAAAAAAATAGATATTCAAAAACTATACGAAAAATACTATAAATTATAACTTTTTGCATATCAATATGATGAAAAATATATCATAAAATTTTTATCAAAGTTCTTATAATTTAACTCTAAAAAAAATATGACAATTAATTATAAACGGATAGAGTATATGGACAAACTTCTAAAAATAACTTATTTTGAAAATAAAGTACATGAACAATTTGCATTTGACTAATCTATTTAAAGACCACCATCTGAGTTGTGTTTGACTAATCTTTTGAAAAGTGACTCTAAATTTATTTTCTCATAAATAATTTCGAAAAGAGTATTTTCATGGATTTTCATTGAAGCTTCAATTTTCAAGATTATTTTTTTTTCCTGTCTTTTATTATTAATTTGTTTGTTGAAATTTCTTGTCAGAATTAGATTTTAAGAGTAGTGCAATGGCGAGAGTAATTTTTCAATGTATCAAGTAATTACTTTCTCCGCTCTTTTTTATATGTCATTCTTATTAAAAATAGTTGATCTGTAATATTTAATATTTCATAAAATTAATTCATAAATTATAATATTCTTTCTATTATACCTTGATAGTTGATTATATTTGACCAATCTATGAAAACTAATAAGTAATTAATGTTCATTACAATGAACATTAATTACTTATTAATTTATTAAGTTGGTCAAACTATTATTCAAGACTAATTAACTATCAAGGATATAATAATAAAAATATTGCGATGACATAATACATATATTGGACCCTAAATTTTGCTTTAAATTTTAACTTTGACCTCCAACTTTCATAATGCACAAACCGTCACTTTAGTTATTCAACTTTTAAATAAATAAACACATGACTCCTATATGACACAATACACGTAAGACACCACGTAGGACAAAAAATGTCATGTAGGACATGTGTGTCTATTTGTTCAACTTTATACAAGTTTAAGTGTCTATTTGTGCACATCCAAAGTTGAAGAGCATAAACGTAATTTGAAGCCAAGTTATAAAATACATTTATGTATTATCCCTATTGCAATTTATACATTAATTTTATAAAATAACAAATATCATGGACCAACTTATGCCATGGCATAATAATAGTGAATTATTCAACGTTAAAAGAGATACAGTTTTTTTTTTGTTTATATTTTCTAAAGTGACAAAAGAGTTAATTGATCATATTTACAATTATACTGTAAATGAATTATATTTTCAAGAATTATTTGAGAAAAAATTAAAATGGCAAAAGTGAAAAATTAATATTAAAATTTTCTTTTGAAATAAAGGAAATGGCTAATTACTGAGAAAATTTTAAATATTAAAAGGAGTAAGAATATCAACCAAAAAAAAAAACAGATTATAAAGTTAAGATATTATTATTATATTTGGATCATTATGGTCATAAGAATTATCTCTTTTCTTATTTAATATTTTCCCACATAAACATTTATTCCTTTCCAGAAGTTCCATCAAGTACCTCACTTTTTTATACTCTCATTTAATTCATATTATGCACACCTATTATGGGAAAAAAATAAGGATATAAATTAAATATTACTTTCCACTTTTACTTTTTTAATCATTGTCAAATTATTTTTAAAAATAAAATTATAAATATAAGCAATTAACTCTCTTGAACTTTATCATCTAAAAAAGTATAAATAAACAAATATATAAAAAAAATGGAACATTTATCTTGAATTATAAAAAAAAATTGCAAAAATTCAATTAATATGAAATGGCAAAAAAAATAAAATAAACTTTTCACCTCTTGATCGGCCAAACATAGATTAAAACGATGAGCAAATGCCTAGCCTTAAATGACATCAATATGATATTTTTTCCATGCACCTAAATTTTCGAAATGTATACTCCAATTATTTATTTCTCTTTAGCGTTTGGTGGCTCTCTCCCTGACTTAAAACTTTTTTAAAAATATATTTCGAATAAACATAATTTTTAAATCTTTTGGTATATGTTCATGTATTTAAGTCGTAACAATTTAGCATTTAAAGGTAATATCTTCTTCGTTACTTATTAAAATGACTCATATATATTTTTATACACAATATAAAATCATATATGCATTATATTGTACTGTTTTGTTATCATATTTACAATATATTGTATTATATTGTTAAATTTCGTTGTTGAATAATAATAAAAATTCTCATTTTATGGAACAATTAATTTGATGTGTTCTTATTGTAACTTAATTTCTTTTTCTAATTATATCCTGACATAATATATCATATAATTCTAGTTAAATCTCTTACTATAGAATTATTAAGAATATTTTGGTAAATTTTATAAATTACAATACAGTATGATGCAGTCAAATCATACAATAAAAATATCATCAAACAACAACGAACAATAGAGTCTAGCCAAACACAGTAAAATATAATACATTTTGAAACAATGAATAACAATGATTCAAACAGACTGTACCATCAAAAATTATGATAAAATAGATATAATTTTTTTTTCTCATAATCAAAATTCTCGAACTTCCAAACTTTGAGAATGAAATTTTTTTTATTAGAAAGTGTTTCACTGTTTTAATAAGAACTTTATGCAGCTCGAAGTCATATTAATGGGAGCCCAAAACAGAGCATCAAGGTGAAGAACATTTACCTTGATCTTCCAATGCGGTAGATGATTTGGTGTCAAATCCCGTCTCCTTCTTCTTCTTCGTCTTCTTCCCCTTATTTCTGGTGCTTCCACATTGAAGCTGATTCACTTTCTCTGCGTCCTTATTTCTCTCCCCTGTTTCGAACCACCGGGAGAAAATCCATCTCGGCGATATACAAGTAGTAAAACTCCGGCTACAAGTTTCCGATCTTCTTTTTCTAATCTCAGTACAAGCCCTAGCTGTGATAATGGAGATACTGCAATAATCATCGCCACTTCCCATTACGATTTACTGTTTTATAACCTGAAATCACTCTCTTATGTGGTAATCTAAATGTATTTTGGGGATCGGAGAGAACTCATCAGCTTCTTATTCTTTCGATTTTCGAAAAACTGATTTGATTTTGAGGTGAAAGGAGGGAAATTTTTTGAAAATGAAAGGTTCACGAGATTCATCACATACTAATTTATGAGCATATCTGACTGCAACCGAAATTCCATTAATGACATTAAATTACTTGAATTTCTATTTTTATATTAGCTGGAAAAAAACATAAATGTAATATTATTATATTTATTTAAACCCAAAAGAAAAAAGCAGAGAAAAACAAAAAGAAAATTCCATTCCTTACTTGATTTTTAAGCACTAATTATTAAATGCCTAGCTTATGCTTTTGAATTATATTTAAACTTAACTTGCTTTGCAACAGTACTCTCTTCTCTCTTTTGTTTATTCTCTCTTTTGTTTATAGTTTGGCTTAAAAATGTCTTTATCGTCAATAATTTAATTTAAAAATATCTTTAAATTGCGCAAAAAGAATAAAAATGTCTCGTTTGTATTTTGGTCCAAAAATACTCGTCATTAATATTTCGATCCAAAAATGCCCTTATTGTTATTTAATGAGTCAAAAAAATTAGTTTCCAAATAAATATTGTATTATTTTCTTTTTGACACATTTTTTTCAATTAATTTTTTTAAAAAAATAGCAAATGTTTATCTTACTTTATTTCAAAAAAAAAAATGAAACAAATTTTATTTTACCATCAATATTTTTTATTATTATATAAATATAAATTAGTGATAGATATACTATCAATTTATATATATGGCATATATTATTTATCAAAAGGATACATGAAATTATTCCATTTAATTGATGAAATGAGACTTAGAAGAAAAAGAATATTTCCAACCATTTTTATTTGTCAAAGTGATTTTAGAAGAAAGAAACAAGAATAGTGTTCTTTAATAATATTTTAATTAGGAAGAAGATATGTTTAAAAAGAAAAATAATAATATATTTATTTGAAAAAAAGCATTTTCGACTCATTTTGTAACTATTGGGGCATTTATGGACCAAAGTATTATTGACTGCAAGGGCATTTTTGAACTAAAGTATTGACAGTAAGAGCATTTGTGCGCCAAAGAATTAACAGCGTTTTTGTTCCTTTCACACAGTTTAAAGACATTTTTTTTAACCCTTTTTCCAAAATAAGAGTTCAACGAAATTTTTCTTTTCAAGCTTTAATAAAATGTGGCATTTTTTGGGTAAGAGAATTATTTTTTCCTCTCACTCGTACAGAAGTCAAAAGTGCTAATACCTAAAATTAAATGACGTCAAATTGTACAAAGAAATTATGTTTTCGTGTAGTTGAGGTGGGTAAGTATCAATACCCTCTAAATAATACCATAAATTATTGTTCTATTTTAAGGACCACAAAGCATATAGTATTAGTAATTCATAGTATTTGATTCAAATCACAGTTAACAATCCCATTCTAACGACTGTTATTTGCTCAAATCAATGACATTCATCTTACAATTATAAACGAACATTCAAATACATACAGAGATTTGATATAAATGCCGATACGAATTATTTAATTTTTGTGTGTAGGTCATCTATCTTGGCCGCCTTCCTAGTGTAGTAGCTCTTCCTAACCATTGGTACCAGCAAACTCCAATTAAGGTTTGATGATTGTAATAGAGCTAAGGCAGTCAACAGGTCAAAAAAGGAAACAGTTCTAGATGTCTAGTCTCATAGAAATAAATGGCGGAAGATGCAATCATTTGCATCCAAACAAGGTTAAAACACTAAATAGGTTTTGTAGGAAATACATGATAAAGACATATCTGATGATGGAGTCTCGAGGATTCATCATCGCTAGCTCGAATTTAATGTTCTTCTGCAAATTCCTCATGACAATGATGATGCTAATGCTCGGAGAAGTTTGCTAGTGTGTTTTACCTGTGCCAAGAAAAAGTTTCATCAGATGGGAAAATTCAGATGTTCAATAAAGTTTCGTCATATCATTGTTGATAATGTTTCATATTTCACTTTAGCCAAGTTCTGTCACATATATAAACAGAAAAATGGCAAGATCTCAGAACCAGCATAGAGGAATTTTAGTGACTCAAGATGTTTTACTTCAGTAGATGGTATGCAGATCCAGCATGGATTACAAAATATATCCTGAAATAAGAATTTGAGCCAGCTACTAGAGGAATACTCCATTTGAAACTATCGAGAGATATTATAGGTGAAACGCGTAGAAAAGCACCAAAATCTGTTGGGACTTGAGAGGAAAAGCTTAAGTGAGGTCATATGCAAAGAAAAACACTGATGAATAATATTAAAAATATATATGTAGAGCAAGGAAAAATAACTACACAAAAAATAATACTACACTAATCATTTGGATAGAAAACTTAACAGAACTACTATGATTAAGTGAAACTGAATTTCTAATTTGGATGTAATTCAGTTGTAAGTCTTCACTAACTATTCTTCTTTTCTAGTTTCGTATTTCTAATTTCTAGTTTCTTATTCGTAACGATTAAGAATATATAAAACAGCATTTTGTATCAATCCGTCAACTAAGTTGACATTTACTCTATAGTCTAACTTCCTAAAAATGACAAGGACACTATTTAGCTACTTGATGCCTGAGCCAAGGTGTCAATTAAGCAAGGCAAAGCGCCCAACTCGGACTTCACCTAGCTTCAGAGTTAAAGTGCACTTTAAATGAATATTTAACGATTTCTGAGAATAGATTATGAATGATGCAAATAATAACTTAGATATTTCGATAGCTAGCGATGTCCAACTTATTTGTGAAGTTCCTAATGCTGATTTGAATTCTATGTAGCATTGAATTCAACTCAAAAAAATACATAAGGTAACAAAAATATTAATCTTTAAGCAAATCAAATCTCCCAACAACTTAGGCAAACATACATTTTTCTAAAGCCATGTCTTCGGGAAGTTCTCGATGTACGTGATATGTAACATAGATCACTCCCGGATGCCCTCAAAGTCCATATATGGAAAGATCAACTCTCCAGGCTACTTAAATTACTTTAAATGCTTAGACTATTTCTAGTCAAGTATTAAACTGAACAATCAGCTATCCAGGTGCCTGACTAGAGCCCGGGTAGCACCGTTACTTCAATTATTTGCTTCACTTTGATGTAATTAGATTTAAATACAATCAGTCAGTTAAGAAGGCAATGCATTACTTTATCATAACCTTGGCCCAAAACATTTTATGTTCTCAGTACAGTCAGAGCAGTCATTTGTGGCGAGCGCCATAGTGATTACAACAGTAACATCAATAAAAATTTCTCATGAGCACTTTATTCTCATGTATTACAACAAACTACAAATTGACTGCATCCAGAACACTGCATAGTTGTTTCACTTGCATCTAGTAAAATCAAAATGACAGGTGATTCAACTCAACTTCTTTTGGGCAGGCCAAAAACAACTTGCAGCGCATAATTTTACCTTGGTTAAAATGCGAGTATGAGCTATAGTTCAGAGTTAATAATCTCCTCAACTGAGCCTTTGTACCTCGAAATAAGATCCCTGTAATTAAGCATGAAACATGACCATCAGATGAAGCAAATAATAATTATACAAATTTCAGTAGACAATATTAGAAACACACACACACACACATATATATATGTGTGTGTGTGTGTGTTTTATATATATATAATACAAACCTTCGCTGATTTAGCATTTGTTCGCACTCTGCCTTTTTGCGCTTTTGTCCCTCAACTGTCTGTCCAAAGAACACAGGACTGGTCAATTATCTTACCCATATTTAAGCATCAAAACATGCAACCAAATAAGAATTTGTGGAGCAACTTTGTTCAAGTCAACATCGTTTCAAACATATTGAACCCCACTTTTCAGTAAAATTCTTCACAACTATAAGTTGAACAAACAGGCCCAAATGGAAAAGCACAATTAAAAGCAATAACACTGCCAAAAGAAAAACAATCCAACTCTTCCAGAAAAGAATAATTTTGAAGTTCTGTTTTCATATTATTGCGCTTAACTCTTTGTTGGAGTCTCTCTCTTTTTTCTTTTTATTTTTTGAGTTGGGGGTGTGTTCAGAACAAGTTACAACAGAAATCAAAGGATATGTGTGAAAATGAAATACCATAGATCTTGAGCTAATAGACCCTGATATTGATGTCAACAGCTGCTGGCACTTCTCAAACTGATTTTTCAATTCAGTTACCTGGTGAGGAAAAATACACCCGGTTTAATGTAGAAGAAATGGAAAACTAACATATAATGCATCAATCAAGAAATGAACAAACCAATGCATCTGAGTGCTGATCTCGATTTCCATTTTCAATTGTATCAGCTAAATTCTCCACCAGCTGTAAGATGACAATAAAAGTTAGAACAAAAGGTCTCACTAGGAAAGAGAAATGTCTCGTTACTCTATTAAAATAGCAAGCTACAGATCATGGTTTTTGCCCAATACTTGTAAAAGATGGAAGTGAGAGGCAAGTGATTGGTGGTGCTGTTGTTGTTGTTGCTGCTGCTGCTGTTGTTGTTGTTGCTGCATTTGCTGCTGCTGTTGTTGTTGTTGCTGCATTTGCTGCTGCTGCATCTGTTGCTGCTGCTGCATTTGTTGCTGTTGCATCTGTTGTTGATACCGTTGTTGTTGTTGCTGCTGCTGCTGCTGTTGTTGCTGATAGAGCTGCGGTTGAATGAACTGTTGTTGTTGAAATTGCTGTTGCTGAAGAAATAAATTGTCTTGATTGGAGGGTGTCGAAGGATTACTGTGAGTTTGGATGTTGGGGATCATTGTCCAACTTCCTCCTCCAAAGTGGTCCATAACTAATGGCTGTTGAGCTGAAATCTGTTGGTACTTTGGTTCTAAAATGGATAAAATTAATGTCATCAGATGTAATCAAGTACTACACAAATAGCCAAAACTATCAAAGCATGAACTGGCCTAATGGACTGAGTAGCAAAGAGAAATAATTCCTAAGATTCTGAAATGTACAAACCACTTCAAAAATATATTTCCCATCATTCCTAAATGACATTTCATCCACATCTTATTACAAGAATAGTTCTTTTGTACCAAAGAGAACAAAGCCATCAAGTGAGACCCTCTAAAACTGAAGCCCATCCCTCGTAACAAACAGTAAACTCTTCTTTGAAATTTAACAAACAGTAAACTCTTATCTCCAAGTAAAAACTACCATGACATCTGTATAAATTTGGTGTTCACATTGTTAAATCAATAGGTACATCGGAAAAAATTACTGCTGCAACTATGTCTTTTTGATAAGGTTAAAAATTATCCTTGAATGGGCATCGGGTAGATGCCAGATTACAAAATATGCGACCGCTTAGCTCTAATTCGGAAGGGCATAAAAAAAATCTCAGCACTCATACAAGTATCCTAAACTAAAGCTAAGGAGCTAGCAATCCCAAGCAAACCAAAAGGGTAGATAGTTATTAGTATGCACTAAAAAAGTTTACAAAACCTAAAACTGTAAAATTAGATAGTTATTAAAGTGAGAAATGAATCAATCCCAACTGCACCTCTTACTCTTTATCTCTAATTTAGCTCAGTAATCAAGAAGTATGCCTCAATCCCGAATTAGTTTGGGTTTACTATATGAATTCTCTCCATTAGAACCCCATCTATTCCAATATTCAATAATTTAGGTTTTCATAACCCTAGAGGTTCCCTATTACTAACATACAAATATCTCTCTATCTATGAAATTAACAGTTTTAGGTCAAAATCACAACCTCAAAATTTCCAACAAAAAAGAACTCTAAATCTTCTGAACAGAATCTTCGTTTGCTATAACACTGACAACCAAACCCTTGATTTAAGCCGCCACAAGAGAATGAATTCACAACTATACGAAGCTAAACTTTACTGAAACCACAACTAGTACAGTTAATAACAAAGCAGAAGTACGATGAGAATTACAAAACGAGAAAGATTACCGGAGATGAAAAGGCCCGATCCGGTTAAACCCCAACGGAAAATCCTCTGTTTTTTCAAATAGCAAAATTGAAATTACTCCCGCTGTCCCAATTTGTGGGGAGGTTTCGATTTCAAGAGCAAACAAGCTAATTTAGAAATTTTAACATTTTCTATAGTATAAAATTTAGTATGTATTAAAAAAAAATAGATAATTTTTAATAATTAAAATACTAATTCAAAATACATAAAACTCACTTTTCATTAACCGATTTGATTTATATATGAACTAATATTTTAACAAACTGAAATAGATTGAACTAATAAAAAAGTAGATCACTAGTGCATTCAAATTTGAATGAATTGTATTTAAATTAAGAGGAAACAACACAAAACACACATTTACATTTGTGTTATTTATCGGTTGAAACTATACTTTCTAATTATATTTTCTCTTAGAACTTTACAAAATAGATACATATGAGTCAAAATTAGATATAATTTATTCTATACACTTGATATCTAAGCATGTTTCACATGTATTCAAAAGTCATTATAAAGAGATTGATAAATAAGTACAGTCAAATAGAAAAACTTGCATATGATGTTCATTGATTGGAAAGTTTTTTAGACAGAGTCTTGAAGGAGGTTTTTTGGAGATGTTTGGAAATTGGAGGTATGTAGAAGTCTGATATCAAAACGGACACTTTTTAAACCCTAAACACTAAAAGGGACCCTCTATAAAACACACACCAAATTTTTTTGGAGGTCCCTTTGGGTGTTTAGGGTTCATAAAATGTATGTATTAATGCCAGACTCTATGACGTATATTTAGAAGATCAAGGACATGTATGAAGGAGTCAAGACCTAGAAGAAAAAAAAGCACTTTTCCACTATGAAGAGGTTGCACCAGACATCAACTTTTAGATCAAAATCATTTATCTTGATGATGAATGAATTAACGCGATATATCCAAGAAAGTGTATGATGAGTATGTTACTCGCCAAATAGTGGCGGAGCCAGAAATTTCGCCGAGGTTGTTCAAACTTTAAAAGAGTCGATAATTTTTTTAGCGAAGTGGGTACACAAAATTTATTTTTGCAAATGTGTGAGAAATTAAATTACACATCACTTAGTAACTAAATCTTGCGGAAATTTAAAATGATAAAACTATCGATGGAATAAATCAAAACTAATGGACAAAAGTCACAAAATAATTTTTGCTTGAAATATACTCCCTCTAGTTCATATGAAATAAATTGTCGAGTGTTTTTTGTAATTTAAATAACTGAATAGTTCAAATATCGAATAATGTATGATGAGCTTGAGTCGAGTCACAAAAAGGGCTATGATGAGCCTTTTGAGAGTGACTTTCACGATTATGATGAGTTTTTTTCTCCTATTTTCAAATTCTTAACTATTTTACTTTTTCTAAATAGAAAGATACTTTAGAAATACTCAAAAGTATAATAATAAATAATAATCTTTAATTTTTTCTTTAAAATAAAATCTTGAGAATGTGTATACCTAATAAGTCACTTAATACAGATCTCTTACACATAATTGAAAAGAGAGTGTGTTTTATGTTTTAAAAAACATGTTGCAACTGAGGACCTCTTGCACGTAAATGAACATGCTTACCAGCAGACCAATAGACTTTGTCATAGGTGTTCAATTAATTATATATCGCAATATTATATAGCATTTTATTTATATATAGGGTATAATTTGGCCAAAAACATTTTTTAACTATACCCGAAATCTAAACTACATCCTTAAATTATTATTTTTAGCATAAAACATCATTTATCTATACCCCAAATTTAAGCTACATTCTTAAAGTATCATTTTTAGCAGAAAACATCCTTTAAGTATTTGTAAGTGAACAACTTTCATCCTTTTGTTAGATATTGTCAAAAACTAAGGGATCTTACAAAAACATGAGCAGTTAACGCGACTATCAACAAAAGTTATTATGTATAATTTCATTATTTTCTACAAGAAGTTCTTGAAAAATATAAAAAATCTTAGACATTGTTGCTTATGGAAATTAAAAATGATTGAAAGGTGTGAGCGTACATGATTCGCCTTTTCCGTAATTGAAAAAGGTTGGAGATTAATTATTTTGAAATTTTAGCCAAAATCATCATTAAACTATACCTCAAACTCAAATTACAGCCTTAAAGTATATTCTTATCATAAAACATCCTTAAAGTATTTTAAAGTAAATAATTTTCATCCTTAATTGATATATCCCTCAAAAAATAAGCCGTCCCTTCCTAATTGTTATTCTTATATATGCCAAGAATATTATCGCGAACTTTTTCTTAATTGAGTTAAGAATTATGCAAAATCTTTTAATTTGACCGTCTTTTTCATTCATTTTTCATATAATTTTAATTTAAAATATTATTAATTTAAATAGTTTCTTCTCAATTAAATATGCTAGAAGCGACATTTTTTGGAGACTTCCCCTTCAAATAATGTAGAATGAAACTCAAATACAAGACATAATCAATATTTTGGTCACTTCGATATTAGATTGACCCAAAAATCTAATAATTTAATTGGTTAAGAAAAAGATAAAAATAATTAATCTCCAACTTCTTTCTGTTGCGCAAAAGGCAAATCATGTACGCTCACACCTTCTAATCATTTATAGTTTTCATAAGCAACAGTGTCTAAGATTTTTTATATTTTCAAGAATTTATTGTAGATTTAATGAAATTATGCATAATAAAATTTGTTGATAGTCACATTAATTGCTCATGTTTTCGTAAGATCCCTTAATCTTTTGACAATATCTAACAAAAGGATGAAAATTGTTCACGTAAAAATACTTAAAGGATGTTTTCTGCTGAAAATGATACTTTAAAGATATAGTTTAATTTTGAATATAGTTATCTGCTAAAAATGATATTTTAGGGCTATAATTTAAGTTTGACATATAGTTAAAAAATATTTTTGGCCAAAACTCAGTGATCGCTGACCACCCTTCCATACCGGTAGCTCCGCCTCACCAATGAGATAATTTTGATCGGATAGACTCATAGTGATTTTTGATACTAAGTTGGAAGTTCAAAGACAACTTTTGATGTCTAAAGAGTCATGTTGATTAAAACCAAGACAACATACTCTGCGTACTGAGGCCAACAATGAATACTACCAATAATTATATATTATAAAATAAAAAGTTACCTAGTCAGAAATATTGAGATAAAAATAAAATTTGTATACATCACTTTATTTTGAATTTCACTATATGAAATTAATTTAAATAAACTATTGTTATCGTTAGATGTAGAGAGGATCAAGTTTTGTTATTTGCTCTAAATTCTAGTGGCACCTAAAAGTTAAAAATAAAAAATAAAAAAGGCAAAGGGAGGAAACAAAAAAGTTACCGGCCACACGAAACATTCCAATGGTCAATACAAGTTAACCCACTGTCACACGGATAAAAGGAAGGGTGAAACTGATAAGACAACAATTGAAGTTACATTTGACATGACTAGTTGAAGTGATATTACTTTAATTTGTCCTCACTCTTTGGGCCCCATCCTTCCATATATTTTGTTTTCATAAAATAAATTAGTCGAGTGTTCGAAGCACATATTAAAGCATGAGTGTTAATTCGAGATGATATTTCAACAATACATATCACTATATTATTATAACTCATATTGGTCTCATTATCTTCTTTTGTTCCTTCTCTATGGGCCATTACATTTTCCTATAAATGGTCTAGCAACTCTCCCTTCACTATTTCTACTTCTTATTTTATGAGTACAAGAAAATTAGAATTTCTAAAATTCTTTAAATAATAATTTATGTGGTAATATTGCATAACAATCTTTGCTATTTATTGGATCTAATGAAATAAATACTACTACCACGTTATAATACCATCATAACTAGGTAGACTATAATTCAAAGTTTTATTTGTAAGTTCTGGAAATTTACACATTAAACGTTAAATAATTTGATCTTCTGAACCAAATCACAATATATTTAATTTATTCACACTTATACACGAACTTTACTTGTGGAGTAAAAAAGAAATAAAGAGCTTAAAAAAAATAAATATCTTGTTATTATTATTTATTAATGATTTGATTTGTTTACAATAATATCCCTTTACCTTATTTAGTTGGAAAATGTTTTTGACATTTTTGTTATTTTATACCCGAAAAACTATTTTTGCTAATGTTATTCTACTATAAATAAAATAACTTATCTTGATACTAATTATTTGCCTTCATATATATTTATTTTTACAATCAATAACTACACAAGAGACAAAATTGTACTAAATTTTATCGCAACATACCAAAATTAGCCCCAAGTAATTGAGATATTTTCTCTGGAAATTATTTTTTCTACAAAAAGGGTTAAAAATATCTTTAAACTGTTCGAAATAATACATAGCTCAAAATATATCCTTAAACTATATTTCGACTTAAATATGGTCTTCTCATCAAATTATAGGATCAAATATCCTTTCTATTAACAGAATCTATTAGACGCCGCTTGATGCCGAATGAAAAGCTAAATGAGATAAGTGAATTTATTTTTTATTTTCTATATTTATATTAGAATTCGATTAATACAATTTATATTTCATTCAAAAACAACACTCGACTACTTCTTATCAATAATTTTTTTAATTCCAAAATTCATATTCGAGACTTTGAATAACCTCATCCGGTACACCGGACCCTAACGCGAGTGGTATGAATCAAATCATGAACCCATAAGAAGTAAAACTATTTGCACTCTTTTACATCCTATATATAGCGAGTCTTAACAACTTCAAAAAATACCCACACAAAAGTAACACAGCCATGTTAGACGTATATAGTACCATTAATTCCGTCTCACAAAACTTCTCCCTATCATCGGCGCCGGCGCCGACACTACCACTACCGCCGCCTTCGTCACCACCGACGGTGAGCCGTTACGAGCTACAAAAACGGCGAGACTGGAACACATTCGGACAGTACTTGAGAAACCACAAGCCACCACTGATACTTGCGCGATGCAGCGGAGCGAACATTCTAGAATTCTTAAAATACCTAGATCAATTCGGAAAAACGAAAGTTCACAGCTGTAATTGTCCGTTTTTCGGCGATCCTCATCCGCCGGCGCCGTGCAATTGCCCGTTGAAACAGGCGTGGGGGAGCCTTGACGCGCTAATTGGGAGGCTACGCGCTGCTTTCGAAGAGAACGGAGGACGGACGGAGACGAATCCGTTCGGTGCTCGAGCAGTGAGGTTGTATTTGAAGGAAGTGAGAGACACGCAAGCCAAAGCGAGGGGGATTGCTTATGAGAAGAAGAAAAGAAGAAATATTAAGCAGCGGATTAGTAGTACTATTAATAATTGTGATTAGAGTTTGAGAAAAATAAAATAAAAAATGAAGATGCTATATATAATTAATGGCTTTAATTATTTGGAATTTGAATTAATTAGCTCGTTGGAATATCATGTATATAAATAGGAGTACCATGGAGTTTGAATTTATTATCTCATATTTCAATCGAGCAATTCAAAGTTGATCTAGAGTAGTGGCGAAGGCTTCGAAAATTTAGTAATTGATTCAACAAAAAATGAAACTCGATTAAGTTCTACTATTCCTTTTTAAGGGTTTGATTCCTCTTTAAACACTGAAATTTTATACCACATGACATGCGTTATGGTAGAAGTTAGCATCGAGTTAGATTGAGAGGAAATTAAGATTTTTCTAAAAAAATATTTAAAGGTGCTTTGCGTATATATTTAAAAAACACTAATATATGATTCATATCACGATTTTGTTTTAAAAAAAAACATGTGAATACTTTTAAGAAACACTAATATTTCGTACTATAAGCGACTTCATTAGTAATTGGCTTATATTAAGTAGTAAGTACCAATTAAGGCAGATTAGCGTCGTAAATCATATTTTAATTGTAGTTCATTTTTTTTTTCAATTACTTCACGGTATACTGATCTTTATTATGATCATATAAGCATGTGAAAGATAAACTAGAATGAAAGAAATCATATTATATTCTCTATTATCTGGGGCAGAGCCAGGTAGGATCAAGGGGTTCATTCAAATCTCTGTCAACAGGTGTTTACTTTTCAAATTTGAATCCGTTAATAAAAATTATGACTCTATCACTGACGTTTATATTTCCTTTTAATAGGGAAAATCAGGAAACAAGCACACCTATTTATTTTTTTTCAATTATTTCAATTCATTCTTAATTTGTTACCTCAATGACAAGTTTCCACTAAATAGCTAGCGATGGGACATGTAAATTCCAAAATGGAAAAAAGAATCCTACCCTATTTCCTAATGTTAATAATTGCTGCTAGAAAAAAAAGTTAAAAACTTGCTTCTGGATTGCATTAAAATGATGTACAAAAAGCACATTATATTATTCTTCATAGAAGAAATGTGGTAGAGAAAAAAGGTGGACAATAATTGTATTAAGATTCTTATTTTTTGGGTTTTGAATTTGTGGTAATGAAGCCATTCCTTTGTGTAATGGAATCAGTTTTTCATGTTTTGGTCTTTAAATTCCATCATTGCATAATAGGTTTTAGTTTGCCACTAGTTGTATTTTTGTATGGAGGTTCAAGACAGTGTATCTAGGAAAGGAAATTAAAGTCAATAAGAATATGAATATGTATGTAGAAACAAGATAATAAGATAGGATATCCATCGAGACTTTATCGAAATATATTTCCAAGAGAGAGGTAAGTAATGTGTACACTTACCTGGTTTGAAACGGTCTTCATTCAAGCAATGGTAAAGAAGAAGAACGAAATGAAGTGAGAGGCCGAGCAAAGAAAAGAGTCGAGTCAATTTGAAAGGATATCATGCTATGGAATAACACTGGATATGTGTTTGTACTTGTGTTGTTATCCATAATATTTGAATTTTAGCATACAAAAAATGTTAGTTAATGGATAATGAAGTTTTGAACATCTCAATTGAATTTTTACAGTAACACTCCAAAAACATTACTTAGTAGTATTTTATTTAAAGAAAAACTAAAGGGATAAAAATGACATTTTTATGTGATGCATGACTCTACTAGTTTGGTTAGAAAACTTATAGTTTTGGTCAGACAAAGCATATTAATGTATTCAGTTGGTGAATCTTACAAGATATTTTTTTAATCAATATAACTTTCCTTTTATAATAAAGCCTACTACTTTTGAATGACTCATGTTGGAGCCCTTCTCCCCCATAATGGTTGTGTTCAGGTTAGTTTGTGTGCACTGGACTAATTTCACGAGTTTCCTGACCTTTTCGACCAGCATCAGATAACTCTATTCACCGAAGCTAGATTTTTGTCTCGATTGAAACTTACAACCTGAAACCTCGTGATTTTCAACTCACTTCATCCACGCCCCCACACCCTTGGATGGTCTCATGGTAGAGCCATTTTCTGCAGTGCTATGACTAAGAAAACTGCTGAACTGAATGGAGATCAGAATTAAAAGCTTTATTTTGTAACAGATGCACATTTCCCTGTATTCTGTTATATGAATGAATCAAATGAAAGAATCAGAAAACAAAACACTATAAATGGTACATTTCTCCTCCACTTGTAAGGTCAAGTATAAATTAATCAATGTTGCAACACAAAGATGAAATGCCTATGCTACCTGAAATGTGGATACAGTGCACTTAGCTAAGCTCTATGCTTGTAGTTGGTTAATAATCAACAGAGTTCTGGGGATGATGACTGTTGTATTTGAAGATTCATTTGAGGAACATAACCCTCATTTTGCAGCTCTATTAGAAGATTGTCTAATAAAAGATATATCTGAGCAGACTGCGGGTGACTCGCATCTGCAGCAACAAAAATATGAGTGCTGTTGTTAACTTCAGTCCAGCTGTAACCAGGTACTTTCTGCACTCCTCTTTCCTTCATCATATGTCGAATTTTAGAAACCATATCCCATTTGCCAGCGTTAGCATGTAGATTTGATTGTAACATATAGTAGCCGGAATTTTGGGGGTCCAGGCTCAAAAGATGCTCAGAAGCCATTTCAGCAAGCTCGGTATTGCCATGTAATCGACAAGCCCCAAGTAATGTCCCCCAAATGCCTGCATCTGGAGCAAATGGCATGCTCTTAATCACGCCAAATGCTTCTTCCACGAGACCAGCTCTCCCAAACAAGTCAACCATGCATGCATAATGCTCTGTTCGCGGTGTAATCCCATATTCATTAGTCATGCAATTGAAGTAGTGTTTTCCCTCTTCAACTCGACCAGAGTGGCCACAAGCAGATATGATCGCAAGAAAAGTGACGTGGTCAGGCTGGAATCCATCTTTTCTCATTCCATGAAACAAATTCAGGCAGTCCTTCAGTCGGCCATGATTTCCATAAGCTGCAATAATACTATTCCATGATACTTCATTCTTGTGTGCCATTAAGTCAAATACGCGCCAAGCTACCTCTAAGTTCCCACATTTAGCATACATATCTATTAACGCACTTTCCACAAAAAGATCAGAGCTTAATGCACTTTTCATAACGAAGCCATGGATCTCTTTCCCATAATGGAGAGCTGGCAAATTCGCACAAGCAGAAAGAGCACTGGATATGCTGACACAATCATACTTGGCTCCAATTGCACCCATCTGTTGGAAGAAGTCAATGGCCAATTCCGGTTCAGCATTCTGGCAACAGCTCGTGATCATCGAATTCCAACAAACGACATCTCTTTCAGGCATCCTTCTGAAAACTTGTTGAGCAAGATCCAATCTTCCACACTTTGCATACATGTCCATCACCGCACTTCCCACATAAAGTATTCCTTGAAAGCTGCGCTTAACAATGACACCATGCAGTTCCTTACCTAATCTCAAAGCAGCCAAACCAGAACAAGCGGGTAAGGTACTTGCTAGAGTAACAGGATTGGGCCTCATATTCTTATTAAGTAACCATCGGAAAACATCTATGGCATCAGAACTCATGGCATTAAGAATAAATCCTGAAATCATAGCAGTACAAATAACAACATCCACCGCAGGGCTGCAGCTAAATATGTTGCGTGCTGCCACAACATTCCTGCACTTAAAGTACATGTCAATAATGGCATTCTTTAAGAAAACATCAATAGATACATCATTTCTCACGATATAACCATGAATCGCCTTCCCCTGGTACAAATCTTCCGATATAGAAACAGAGGGGAGCAAACTGGCAAAGGTGATAGAGTCTGGCTTGACACTGCTAGCTACCATTTCCCGAAATAAATCCAGCGCCTCATCGATATACCCATTCTGTACATACCCTCCAATCATCCCATTCCAAGTCACACGATCTGCTTGTGACACTAAATCAAAGATCTTGCGTGCATCAAACAAGGAACAGAATTTAGCGTACATCGCAATCAATGTATTAGCTACTGGAGAATCCATTTCCAACCCACATCGCACAACAAGCCCATGAAGCTGACAACCAAATTTAACCATTGTTTCCGACGCACAAACAGAAAGAACACAAGCATATGTTACTGAATTAGGCTTAGTTTCACTTTTCCTCATTTCCATAAATAACCCAACCACATCATTCACAGACTGTTCATCTTTAGCATAACCATTAAGCATCACATTCCACAATACACTATCCCTTTGATACATTTTGTCGAACAAAAGACGAGCATCATCCAAACAACCATTCTCCGCATAAAACTTAATAAAAGCACTACCTACAAACACATCATCCTCAAAACCTAAACTTTGTACCAACCGATGTAGCCATTTACCGAAACTCACAGCATTTACACCAGCACAAGCCTTAATCACATAAGGAAAAGTGTATTTATCAGGGTAAGTACCAAACACCAACATCTTAAAGAACAACAAGATTGCAAGATCAAAACGACCCATTATTGTATACCCTCTAATCATCCAATTCCAAGGAGAAGCATAACACAACCGAAGCTGAAAAAACAATTTCTTGGCATCGATAAACCTGTTACACAAAACATACATCCCCAAGATTCTCGTACCAAGAATACCCAAGTTGTCAATTCCATTTACAGTTACCTGGGCATGAACCTGCTCCCCTTTACGAATAACAGAACCAAGATTTTCTGCAGAACTGTTGCAAGATTGCAAAATTGGAGCTAGTTTCGATGCTAAAACTTCTTCTGTGCAGTGAATAACTGAATCTTGGATGAAAGGGGAATTGGGTTTTGAGGAAAATGCAGCAGCGACTGAGATACTCCTTCTGTAGATTGAACAGATGTTCTTGCTTTGAAACAACATTTACAAAAATGAGGTTTACTCTCTTCCTTTGTCCATTTTTATGCCCTACAATGTTATCATAAAATAAAAGTGTATAAACATATTAATTTGTTACTATGTGTGTATTTAGAATTTTCATGACAATATATTAACCAACTTTGCCAATGCACCACCATAAACATCATACACATTACAGGCCAAGCTGATAACAAAATATAGTGGATCATATTCAGATATTCTTATAGAGAAACCAATTTGACCAATTTTAAGAGCAAAAAAGTGAGATAAATTGTTGACATGTAGTCTCTCAGAACATGTTTGATCATGCATATGATATTATGATATGAAATTATAAAATGAAATTAAAATTTTGTTTGGTCATACGATATAAAAATTGTGTGTTATTTTTTTTCTCATAAAACCTTATAAGTTATAGTAAAATTATTAAAGTAGCCCCAATTGTTTATTCAATCTTATCAAATAAAAAATTGTAAAATCGCATAATAAAATTATTACAAAGGTATTTGTTCTACACTTAAGTAATTGTTTCATCTAGCTTTAATTTAATTAAAAAAAATTGAACATAAATTATAGTGTACTAGTTTTTCATATAATCCTCTTACATAGATCGGACAATTTCTTCAAGTTGAATTTGCATTTCTCGATCATGTGACTGAGAAGACGAACCAACATTGTTACTTTTGAGCTATTTGTTGGTCAATATCATTCGCAACTATATTTTCATGTTTATAGACCATAATTATTTCATTACTTTAACAATCGGTTGGTGTGAGTTAAAGTGATCATATGTTGGTGTGAATAATAAATTTTATTTCGATGAGAATATTAAACTTTAAAAAGTAATGATGTGATTATAAATTTTATTTACACATGAAATAAATGGTTACTAGATATACATGTGGAATTGTTTTGACAAAATATAAATTTGTAGATCAATCTTTTTAAAAAATATCTCAAATCATGATATGAAATCACAATGTAATTCTATATCATCCTTTTTGAAAAATATAGCATCATATTTCATGATATGAAATTATGAAATAAAATTAACGCAAAATTACATATATCCAAATGTTGATTCCATTTTACGATATTATATTGTAATATGATAACATATGGCCAAACGTCTAATAATTCAGTTTTTCTAGGTTCTAACAACTTTTTAAAGAGTTGATCATTTTGTGGGGTCTATAAGTATAATAATGTTTGGAGGAAAGAATATCATAGGAGTGTTTCATCCTCAAGTGTGTGGTAACCTCATCTAAAATAGGTGATAGTAAAATTTGATCGCAGGATTTCTGTATCCTCTGATATCATATTTAAAATATCATATACACTTTTATTAATTAATAATATTTTCAATATAATGTGTTTTATTAATTAATAATATTCTCAATATAATGTGTCAATAAAAGAATTAATACACATAATATATCCGATTTAATTGTTAGGAATAATTTATAGAAAACTTTTTCACTTTGAATTTGTAAATTTATCAAATGTCTTTGTATTTATAAATAAATATTGTATATTCAATAATTAGAACTTGTATTTGGAGCTTAAATGCGAATTCAATTTTTAAATAAATTTTTTTTTATTTTTTATTTTTTAAAATTCTATCATGAATTTAATTTACCTGAAAGCTAAATTTAAGTTTTAACTGAAATACGTGTTCAAATAAAGAAATCTTCTTTAAATGATTTTCTTCTTCTTCTATAAATTACGTTATCTTGAAAGTGATTGAAGATTCTTTGATAATAATCTTGGCCATGGAAAATTCTAAAGAAATTTGCTTTCTAAAGAATTAACAATTAATATTATTTAGAAAAGATGAATTTATTCGCACCTCAAAATATTCAGTTCACTTTCTTTTCAAAAAATAAAAATATCTCTTGGTTGATAACATCCCTAGTCCCCTCATAATAAACTAGCATCGATATATTCATAAAAGTTCTTTATTGAGATCGTTTCTATTTGTCAAATCTTAAAAATCTTATTGTTAAATTTGTTGTAAAGTTAAAATTATGATTTCAATTTGAACTAATTTATAAAAAAAAATCTATATTTTTTTACATAAAAATTATATTTTTGTTAAAGAAATGAATTTAAAGTATTAAGTTAATCTTAAAATTAGCCAACTCTAGAGGGAGTTTTTAACAGTACTTATACACACGGATCACGATATACCATGTTATATAGTTAGTATATACAAGGTATAAAGTTTGTATAATAGCATATAACGCGGGTAACAATTCAAATATAGGCTAGTTTTGAAAATAAATTTTATCCTAACAGCTATTTAGTATAAAAAAAATATTTTCAAAAATTACAAAAATTGTGATGTGCCTATGGTATCATTTTAAAAGATATTTCATTCAATATAAATATTTTTAGAATTTTAACAAGTTGTTCTAATTTTTGGATGGCAAGAGTATTAATGTCCCAAAAATATGACGGAAAATATTTGCATGCCATTTAAGATAACTTTGGATATATTCGTCCTTTTCCCCTAAATTAAAAGCACAAATATTAACCAAAAAAAATCATTAAGAAATAAAACTCAACACAATACTATATAACTAAAAGATTTTGTATTGAACTATTTCCCAAAGGAAAAGGACTTAACATGTTTTTTATATATAGATGATAGATCTATAAGTAATATCCCTGTAAGGGTGCTCGTGATTTGGCTTGGATCGATTATTGATCTAGTTGGTTTAAATATATTTCTAAAATTAAATTAAACCAAACGGAAAGAAAGAATTATTGGTTTTGTTCAACTTTTATGATTTATTTAGCTTGAATATAATTTTTTTTGAGAATGTACGAATCTCGATAGACACTTACACCTAGTAATGAACAATCCATAGAAAAGCTATTGACGATTCAGTTAAGCAATTAAGCAATACTAGAGTTATTATTACACGATAAAAGTGATTCAATTAAGAAAAAATATGACTATTTTATATGAAGTTGGGTAGGTAAAGATTAAATATGATTTTGATGGACTTGGACGTAAGATTGTTATAGTTGGGCTAAAGTATTGGGCTTGAAAATTGTTAAAGTTAAAGATTTAAATTAATTAAAATTTAACAAAAATATTTTTTTATTTATGAATAATATATAAATGATCATAAAATTTATACATCTAGTTTATTTGTTCAGTTCAATTATTTTTGCAATTGTTTTTTATTAAAATCATACTAAATAATATCGATTTTTAAAATTTAACCAAATTAAATTAATCAAATATCAATTTAATTCAAAACATAATTCGATTTAATTTTGTAATCAAAACCATAAATGAAGAATGAAGACAACAAAGAGACTTAAATGATCTTAATTTGGTCAAAAGGATCGCTAGAGAAGTTCAAATTATTACTTCCTCCATGTTGTATATTTTCTCCATTCATTTTTATTTTATCACAATTTTTAGTTAGAATAATATAAATTGAAATCAATATTTTAAGACATATTCATTTAAAAATATTGATTAAAAAAATTAAAATTCTAATTTTTTTAGATTTTTTTAAATATCTAAATTTTATTTTTAAAATATTAAATTAATCTAAACAAATTAACTTTGAAAATTAGTTTTCGAAACAAAAAACTAAATATGATAACTATTTGTGAAATGGGGGAATACTTGTTTGCATTATTAAAAAAACATCCGTCTCTAATTCTTTGATAATTTACAAAATTAATGATTTGTATTATTTGCATTTTGCTCTAACAATTAATTATTTTTAATATTATAGAAATATGGTAAAGATACTTAAAAAAAAAAGAGTTTTCCAATAGTTATTTTTTCATCTATGATAAAACACATTAAAAAAATGTATTTAAAATGTTAATGGATAAATTAATAAAAATAGCTTTTTTATTTATCATTTCTTAAGTATTTTGTAAAGAAAAAGTCCACAAATAACACGTAGACGATGAAGGAGTACTTATATCAAAATCAAAATTTTCTATTGTATAATGTGAATATATGATATTTAATATGGTATTTGCTATGCATTTTAGATTATTTTGATTTTGATATTTGTATTATAAATATTGAAAGATCATACACCATATCAAAGTTTTATAATAATATATATATATATATATATATATATATATATATATATATATATTGTTACTTTTGCAAAGTGATTCATAAGCCATATTTACTACTATTTGGAAAATGTAACAAGCTATTTGAGTATTATTTCAATCATTATGGAGTTGCATATATATAGGTAAGTCGAAATCTGACTAATTACTATTATGATAATGATATAATACGTACCAAAATTTTAAATGCTATGATATACGGTACTCTACACCTACTTAAGAATATTTGAAATCTCTTATTATGTCAAAGCATCTTTTAATACTATTCTCTCTATTCAACAATAGTTATTCATGATTGATTTGACATATAGCGTAAAACCTAATAATTAGTAGGAATAATATTAACACATTATCCTTTGAATACATTAAACTTATTATTTCAAAAGATGTATTAGATGTTAAATAGTATTAATAATAAGGGTGAAAAAGACGTCTTGTGATTTTCTAAACCTTTAAATTTCATGTACCTTCCGAAAATAAGTAAGTTCCATATTCAATATTATCTTGACTAAATAAACATAAATATTTTATTTTGACAATTAAACTTATCAATTAACATAAATTATCCATTTAGTTTTATTATACGGATCAAATTCATGCTTTCAACGATAAAAAAATAAGAAGGATAATGTTATTTATGTATTGAATTTATGAAATAATAAATATTTAAAAATATCCATTTATAGTAAAAGCGACATGAAAATAAGAAACATGGAGTATTATTAAACAATTATTTTTAACGCTTCCTTCGTTCAATGATAGTTTTCCACTATATTATTTTATAACAATATCTATCCACTTTATGTACTTAATTTCTAATTTATCCTCATCATTAATTATAGTCATTTCTCTTTTATATTTTTTAAGATATTATTTTTAAAAGAATAATATAACAAAATGATCTTTTTATTTATAATTTTAAAAAAAAGTATAATGTACAGAACAGAAGGAGTACCACATTATTTGTTCAACAACTTGTGACGCAAACAAGATTTCAAACGGAATCTCCAAAACATAATAAATTGTACAATTAATTAGGTCCTTTACAATTTAATAAATAAATTCTAAAGATATTCTAATGATTTTATTTTATGAGAGACAAAGTCATTTATCGCTTCATAAAAATAATTCAAAGTCTCACGTGGTTGCCAGCAGGCTATATGTTATATTTTGTCCTTTTATTTGTCAAACTAACATTATATTCACCTCACTTAAACCAAAAACAGATCTACAATTTTTATTTTTATTTTAAAAAAATACATCTTTTATTTTCTCACAAATTAGTCAACGAATTAAAGGATTTGTTCGGATATTAAAGGAAATTATGATTTCAAGTTTAAGGTATTGAGATTATAATTTGAATTACCTAAGAAAAAAATGGAAAGGTTTAAAGCATATTATAAAAGAAAATGACTCGCTAAATGTAAAAGGATTAATTTTTTTAGTCAAATCTTTTTAAAATAATTTTTAAAATCTTAGTAAGTTTTTTCATCGGAAAAGAAAGTATCAAAAAGAAGGAAATAAGTTGAGACGATAGAATTTTCAGAAGAAGATATCATTTATTTGATGAGAAATAAGAAGGAATATTGAATAATTCAAGCATTCATACAATCACAATACAAGTGAACAAAATTTTTTTGATATATTGAATGGATTCTCACATTATATAAATAAATGATACGCCTTTATATAATTTTAACTATTACTTTCACTTTTTCACACTTATTAAAAAATTAGTAATAATAATAATAATAATAATAATAATATAGTATAATTGCTAACTTTACACCTATTTATTAAAATATATTTTTTTTAAAAGTATTGACTGATAATTTAGTTCAAAGGGAGTAGTATTAAGCAGTTCACATAATTACAAATCACAGTTATACGAAGCGATCATTTTTTTTGTCTTAATTTTTATGACATATTTTTTTTATAGTTTTATATATATATATATATATATATATATATATATATATATATATACACACACAAAAATCTACTTAGGTGTAATTTTTTACTTTATTTTATGGGCAATATTCATATATAACAAACAAAAAATTTATATTTGTATGTTATAGCAAAGTTTGCATAATTGCTCCATAGCAAACATAGAAGCTATATAATTCGCTATACATATACACTTGAAGCAAATTATATAAAACGAAATGTATAAAACAAGAAAGAGAAAGACACTTGGGCAGAGAACTGTATAAAAACGAAGTGTATAAAACGAATTATATTATTATAAGTGTATAGAACGATTATATACAATTTGAATTTGTATAAAATGAGAAAGAGAGAAAGACAAAAGAGACTTGACAAGGAATATACAATTGAATCGAATTGTATAAAACGAGAAAGAGAGAAATTAGATATAATTTGAAAATTGTATAAAACGAGAAAGAGAGAAAGGTAAAAGAAGTTGGACAGGAGAGTATTTTTATTGTATAATTATAAGTGTATAGGACGAAAATATATGTACTTGCATGTGTATATACAATTTTCTCACGCTTTATACAAACAGAAACGCAATATATACATTTCGCTTCTATTTGTATAAGAGAGAAAGGCGAGCGTGGCGAGCGAGATTTTGGGAGAGCGGCGAGCGAGATCTGAAAGAGAGGAGAGAGCGGAACAAAAATATATATATTTATACAATTTTCTCTACTTTATACAATTAGAAACAATTTTTATACACTTGTGTTTGTATAAAAAGTGAGGAAGCGAGCGAGCGAGATATTTGGGAGAGAGGCGCCTGCAATTTTTTGCAAACATTTTGCTATGGAACACAATTAAATCAAACCCTATCTACTTCATTTATTTTAGGTTATTAGTTTGCTATTATATACAATTTTTTCTTATTTTATTTGAAAGGTAATTTTAGAATATTATAAAGTTTTTTTTATACACAAGTGTATCATTAAATTAATATCAAATCAAATTACATTATATAAATTGCGATGAAGAGAAGTTAAAATCACCCTATTAAAGTATAATACTACGATTAAGACACTAATTACACTGAAAAAAAATAATCAAGGATTACAGAAACAACAAAAAATCATTGTCTAGATAATGACTATTCACCACGATTTACCAAAATTTTATGTATATAGAATATAATATAGTATCTCTGGTACTCTGGCATTGAGCAGATAATGATTTAATGGAATGAAATCCCCAAATTAGGGCTGAGAGTTGAGGATACTTCGAATTGACTTGCCACTGAATGTAGGGACAGTTTTGAGATTTCACTTAAAAACTATAGTGAGAGAAGGAGGATTGACTATAATACCCTCAATTTTTTTGTGGGGAGACTATAAAAAGTTGATGTTGAGGGTAATTTAGTACTTTTAGTCGTTGAAATTGAGCAAAAATGATATCTGCAAAATTCTATAGTTTTTTTCACATGAAAATAGTGCTACGAAATGAATCTTACATCTAATTCGACCTGATGATGTAATTATGAGGTGAAAATTGTTAAAGATTATTTAAAATATCAAAGTTTTGACATCTCAATCAATATGAACGCTCAACAACCTAAAAATATAAAAAAGAAAAAGACCAATATAAAATAAATAATAAGAATAAAAATAAACTCAAACTCTTAAAACATGATGAAGGAATACAAATCTTAAACATTATTTAATCCGAAAAATCTAAACTATTAAGGTGATGTTTGAGTGTACGAAATCATTTAAAGAGAAATAAGTTTCGCATTTCACCCAATATGAAAACTTAACAATTTGGTCTGATCATAAAAATCTATGTCCAAATTATTCTCTATCAATGTAAGTTATAATAACGATAATATAATTTTTCGACCAACGTACATCTTTAGCACACCTATGTTTTTACAACGTGTCTCTAAAGATTAGTATATAATTGCATAATATATAGTAGGTCCAATTCTCCATGTCTAGATCTCAGCAATTCAAAGCCTGTCAATTCCATACTTGTGCTCTCTACCACTCATGAAAAATATGCAAATAATTTCAACCATTCAAATGAAATAAAATGAAATGGCTTAGCACACCACTAGCCACGTTTATAAAAAATTTAGCATGCCAAACTATTTTAGATTTACGTCGCAGAATCATTAACTATTGTTTATAAAATAATTTAATATACCTAACTATTTTAAATTTACATTGCAGAAAATTGGCCTCATTTTATAGGAAATGTTTTTTATTAAAGATTTTTTAATACTTGGAGTATGAACTTAAAATATTTAATTAAGGAATAAGTAATTTTGTCCGAATGCAATATCCTTTAATAGCGGTACAGTTTATTCAATTGTTAGGTGAAATAAGAATAAATGTATTACAATTAAATTTGAACTTTTTTTTATATTTATATTATTTTATTTAAAATTATTTTATCTTATTTTATGAAATTATAATTAAGATATAATTTTTTAAAAATTCTAAATGACATAAATTGCAATAAATAGTATATATAATACATATTAGTGAACAATTCAAATAAAAGTGAAATCATTGATGAAATAAAATTACATATTGAATCTTATAACATACTCTTATGAATGTTCAATTAATGTATTACGGAGTTCAAAATAAGTGTTTTTTGTCCTTATTTTTTTATGTGTATCTAAAATTGTTTAAATTAATAATTTTGTCTTATACCAATTATTTCGTGTATTAATTAACTTTTTCTATTCCATTTTGACTCATTGCATCAAATATTTTCATACTCTTTGAAAAAATGTAGCTTAATAACTTATAACAATAACATAAAAGTAGAATGTTTAAATTATCAGGTAAATTTTGTGCATACTTCATAATGAAAATAATTATAATTTAAATTACTTATTTAAAATGAAAAAAATAAAAATAAATTGTTAATTTCAGAATGAAAATAGTATACTAATCAATAATATGTTCTAGATATTATATTAATTAGAAAATAATTTAAAATATTAGAGACTTAATTAATAATCTTATATAATATAATAATATTAAAATGACTTTAAAATTACATATTTGAAGCAATAATTTCTTTTTTTAAAGATAAAATAGAAAAATTATTAATTTGAGTGGAAATAGTAACTTGTTAATAATATATTTTTAGATATTGTATCACATTAGAAAATAAATATAAATGATAAAAGACTTAATAAATAGTAATATAATAAAAATATTATTAAAATAATTAAAAAATAAAATAGAAAGGTCACCGCTCTGTATTTGTAGATAAAATGTAATTAGAGAACACATTTTCTATTTTACTCTCCAAATATATATTTTATTTCACCCTCAAGGACTAAGGTTAGTTGGGTATGATTTTTTTTGTTCCAACAGTTCAACTTGTTTTCTAAATATTTCTTCTAAAAAAATATTCAATAAAAATGAAAAGGAAAATAGAATAACTTAGTAGAGGAGATAAATTAAAATTTTGGTTATTCGTGTATTAATTATATATTATGTTTGGTTTGCAAATAAAATAAAATTTATTCGTGCATTGACTTTATGGTGTTTGGTTGATAAATTTTGAAATGTTTTATAAAAGTTATACGGATATTAATACGTTGTTTGGTAGTATTCATTATAATTTTACATAATTAATATTTGTATAACTTAAAAGGAAATTTACTTATAATTTATACGAGATAGCAAGTAAAATAAATTATGTAGATATTAATTACATATTGCTTAATTGTTATAACGGTATTTTTCTTGGAGATTTTTATCTAGGTAATTGCTTAATTACTGTTAGTTTCTTTTACTGAAATTCTTGTTAATTGTTTTCTTTCGTGGTAAAAGGTAGTGACGGTCAATTTTAGTTGATTTCTTTGTTTAGTTTCTCTAAAACACATTGTCAATACAATTTTTTTTAGTAATTTGTTATTTATTTTAATTTAATTACCTATTGCTTAATTGTTTAATCACATTGAATATGAATTACTTAATTACTATTAGTTATTTATTACTTTTTTAGCTATTGATATTTATCTAATTTTAATGTAATGATTATATAGTTGGTTTCTTTAATGGTGATGATAAGTATTAGCTATTTTTTTTTAAAGAAAAATGGGATAATGCCCAAGTATCCCCTCAACCTATACCCGAAATCTCAGAAACACACTTATACTATACTGGGATCCTATTACCCTGAACTTATTTTATTAATAATTTTTTACCCCTTTTAAGCTTACGTGGCACTATCTTGTGGGCCCAACGATGGTTGATTTTTTTTCCCAACTAGTGCCACGTAGGCTAAAAAGGGGTAGAAAATTACATATAAAATAAGTTCAGGGAAGGTAATAGGACCTTAGTATAGTATAAGTGTGTCTCTAAAATTTCGGGCATATATTAAGGGGGTACTTAGATATTTTCCCAAAAAAAATTAACAAATAAAAATTACGGTAGTTCACTAATGTTTATAAACTTTATCTAACTAAAGTTTGCATAATTTATACATGTATACTAATTACTAAATAGTATATAGTTGAATTCTGCACAATGAATGCCTATTTAATTTATACGGATATAAATAAATTTTGCATATAATTAATATATATATAACTTTTACCTATATTATTAAAACTCATATTAATATATGTATAATTTCATCCAGATACTATGCCTCTTAAATTTATTTTGCTGGAGTACGTGTAAATATTTTTAAAATAATTAGTTTCTTACTAATATGCCTGCATCTTAAATTATTGGTTTCGGACTTTGCATGCCCTTAAAAAGATAATGAATGATATGTATTGTTTATAATAGTATCGAGTTTGATTTATATTAAGCGAATAGTTAGAAGTTGAAAATAACTATTTAAAAATATAAATTAAATGACATTTTTAACTATTATATATTTTTCATTTTGTTGTTCTATTAGAAAATATATAGTAAGGATCTCATTGATGAAAGGTACATATGGAAAATGTAAGAGTGTGACAGAAATTTCTACTTCAAAGTTTAAGAAAAAGTTTTGTTTTATAAAAAGTAGTTTTTTTTTTTTAATTTTATGTCAAAATTTTAACGTTAACAGAGGTTACGATTCAATTTATCGGGTCATGCTGGCACCTACTCTAACACCTAAGTAGGAGAACCTTCGATTACCAAACGTTTTGAAAATACCGAAAACTCAGAAAAACTCATGAATAAAAGAAATTCATGATGTGATGTTTATAAAATAATGTTTTAAACGAGCCAGCCTTTAAACGACTCAAAGTTAATTTGTAAAGTAATTAACTTTTCCAAAGATCTAGTCTAAACAAGTAAAAAGAGCTTATAAGATTACGCGGTACAACATAATAATAAATGACGTAGTTTCCACCACACAGAAGGAAAAATAGAAGTTGTTGGAGATTGTTCGTCCTCACCTACAAAATATCACTGACTCTGTAACCGAACAATGACAAAAGGCATAGCAAGAGCAGTATCAATACAACCACACATACTAGTAAACATCATCAGTTAACCCGATACTCACCGCATAATATAAGAAAACAACTAGCAAGAAACATGCAAAAAGACCAGTTGTATTTCCATATTTATGTTCTCTTACCCCTTACCATTTTCCGAATGCTTTAAGATCTGCCTATAACCCCTTACCCGCTCCATTCTTAATCATAGTTTAAATGTTCAATCACTTAGAGGAGGTTTCATATGTAGCTATTACCAACTCGGTCAACCACTCACGACATACTCTAATTTTTCCACATCACTACTCAATCCTTTACCCCATAGTACATTCTACCAAGACTTGTTAACCGTTTCAATACAAATCCCCGGTAATACCCAGCTACTCAACATTTACGATATGCACCACCGACTTCTGTAAAATAGCACATAGTAACACCTGGACCCTCGATTTTTATTACCACACTACCTCCCGATTTGGGTTTGATCATTTTAGTTCATTCATTAACGAGATCTATAACAAGTAAACACGACATGATAAAAAAATGTATACAAAATGTATAATTCAATTATCACTTCAAAAGCCATATACAGTTCCACATTCTCAATAGCAAATAAATATGACAATGCAACGGTGCTCTCATGCATACATGCATATAGCGAAACCATTAACAGGTTTTGTTAAAGAATGACAAAAGTTTCATATCAGTGGTTAATGAGATGGGTAGACTTCTTATAAGGCTTGGGCAATTCTTCTCCATTTGAACTAGCTTTTGGGGTGTGAGTTAGGTCTAAGACCTAATTTCACATGGTATCAGAGCAGGGGTCATCTCACCCGATGTTGAGGCCCCCCAAAATCAAAATTGCCCACGCACCAGATGCTAAGCACTTGGCATGAGGTGGGGTGTTAAAGAATGACAAAAGTCCACATCGGTGGTTAATGAGATGAGTGGACTCCTTATAAGACTTGGGCAATCGTCCTCTCTTTGAGCTAGCTTTTGGGGTGTGAGTTAGGCGTAAGACCTAATTTCACAGGTTTTCATCACACAAACAAGAATTAAACCTTCACCCAACCTTAGTTCACACGATGAGGCTTCCTCTGACGGTATATACTAGTGTAACAACTAGGTATACAAGCACGACGATTTTTTTCGGTACACGATGGCCTACACATGAATTCTACCGTCAATTATTCATATACTACGTAGTGAAAACAGATTTAAGACTACTCAAATAAATAAACCTAACCTATCTAAACGCCAAGCAATCGTAAAGAGATTTTAGCCTCAATCCGACTTTCGGACGACCAGACGGTGGATTCGATCGAAAATTCGCAAGCTATCGACATTCTTACGCTAGAAATCTCTTTCTTCTCTCTTTCTAAGCCTAGAACATCCTTTTGGGGGGGTTTTAGGGGCGATCATCGCCTTTTTAGGTGTTTTTAGAAAAAAGGAGACGCTCCGGTGCGAATTATCCTGGTGGAGCGCTGACGCCCTAGTGCAGCTGGCCTGCTCTGACGGGATGATGGCCCAGTTCTTTTTTGTTGTTTTGCCAATAAGAAGGTTGTTACAACTAATGCTTGTCATTTATATTTTTTGATAAAGTGAAAGAAATAACTACGCTAATCTTATTTTAGCTACATAATAAAAGTGTGGCTCGCTTACATGTGTCAATTTTTTCTCTTTATGACTTAAAAATATTTCGAACTCTATTAGTTAGATATATGTGACTTCACTATTATATTACAGATTTTATCACTTTTATGAGAAAATTACACAAAATGACAAATATATAATGTATGTTATGTAATATAATTATAATTTGATTATTTTTAGTTCGTGTTAATGGTTTTACGAAATTTTACTATTAATTTTTTAAATGTATTAATTTAAAATTTGTATAATTCAATTCTTGATTACATAAATTCTAAATATATATAATTTAACTCCTAACAATATAAATCTAAAAAATATATATATATTTTATTTTTTTAATTTTAATTATTTATAAATAATTTATAACAAGCGAAATATTGAAATGAAGCACGAATATTCTACCAAAAAGCACGTGATTCTCAGATGGAATCATAACCAAAAATAGTAGAAGAGAAGGAATAGTCCGGATTTGGCTCCTCCACACTCTGTGTGGTGCAGTCACAATATGCACGTGTCTCTGCAATTATTTTAATGGTCGAGATTTATTTGGTGAGCTAAATATTTTTATTTATCTGTAATTGATTTTAGATGCTTATTTTTTTTAAAAAAAAAAAACTCTAGTTTATATTATTTCTGTTCATTTTTAATTGTTATAATTTTCTATTTTAGTGTTAAATTTTAGAAATTTTTAATATTATTCCAGCATTTTGATATTTAATAAATTTCAACTTATAATATTATTTTTTTATAATTTTTGAATATTCATTTTTTCTTTTGAAATATTGAAATAATATAATCTAATTTAACTTTAAAAATTAGTTAAATTAACTTTCAAAAAGCAATACGATAAATTAAAATAAACGGAAAAGTATTAAATATGCGGTTGATATGTAATTCTTTTTTTGGTAATTTAAAATTATGAGATGAATCAATGTTTGAATATATAATATCATTTCAAATAAAGAGAATAAATTCTAAACTTTTCAAAAAAGCTTAATTTGAAAATTTCATATCTTATTTTAACATTTTCAAATTAAAAAACAAATCTTTTACAAGTCTATATTTTATATAAAAAAATAATAATTATATGTATACAATTTTTTTGGAGAATACCAGAAGAGTAATGAAATGTTTCACCTAATATAAATATGATGATATAGTTGCTAATAATATTATTCAATAATTGACTTCTATTAGAGAGTAATACGTTACAACTTATGTTTGATTTTTTTTTGAACAAAAAATTATTCATAAATTTAGTTTTTTTTTCGAAACAAGAAAATAATTTTACTTTTGTTATGAACTTTTGCTTATTTGATAAAATTATATATATAATCAAGGCAATCTAATTTTTTTTGCAACTTACTAAATTTTTATATACATAATTAAAAGTAAAAGTTAATCATTCAAATTACGTGTCCAAACAAAATTTTAATTCAAAGAAAACTTCTTTATAATGATTTTGATTCAAATAGCTAAACGGATCTGATAAAATCGTCGACACTTTTTTCATAATTTAAAACAATTGATATTTCCAAAGTTCAAGTAAATAGTTGAATTTTTTTTCATATAAATATTTTAAAATTGTTTAGGATCATAAGTTTAATTTTATTTTTTTAAATATCATATCAAGTCAAATAATATCACCTAAAATAAAACACAAAAATTGATAATTTTATATTTTAAAAAAATAATAATAATAGTTTTTTTAAAAAATTAGCCGAAGAAGTTAAAACAAAAAGTAGGGATTATTGATGTAGTTAGCAATTCTGTCGATTGGTGCTTCAATAGAATATAATTTTGATTTTTGAATTTCACATATTCAATTACTATCTTCGAATCAACAATATTTTTAACATAGGGTTTCATAATAATGTTAGTCTATGTGTTCGATAACACTTTATTCAATATTGATTTTACATATTTTACAATTATAAATAAAAAATATGATTAATAATAATGAAATTTAAAAAGATAAATAAACAACTATCGTTGAAAATTTGGAAAGATGAAAAACGACATCTCATTACTCTATGTATTCATAATAATTAATTAAAAACTCTAATTTTAACAAATGGTCACTCTCTCACTGTCTATAATTTATATTTTCTGACATCACTTTAATCTATATACACGTTGCAGATCATATTTAACTATTGAATTTTCAAGATTCTTTTTATTTACCCAAGTTTTCCAGTAGTATTATATTTTATTGGAAATTTCTTTGATCAAAATGATTATTTTTTTTATATTATTTTATATTTTTAAATATTTTCATTTAGAATTTTAATATTTTTTAATTAAAAATAAAAAATATTAATTTATTTTAAAATAAAATAAAATTAAAATTTTTAATAGGAGTCGTTTGATACAAACATTAATAATGCATGGATTATTAATGCATGAATTAGTAATGCAGGGATTAATAGTGCATGAATTATTTTTTGTCAAGTGTTTGGTTCACTACTTTCCACTTAATTTTGTGTTTAATAATTTTGTGTTTAATTTATAATTCTACAAAGAAATTCTTTCCTATTATGCCCTTGTGTTATTATGAGTTTTTATTTCATGTAACTAATTCTAGGTAGATAATTACCGGACCGGATAATTTTTTTAAAGAATTATTTATTTCATTTAATTAGTTAAGTTAAATATTTATTTAACTTATCTTGACAAATTATCTTGAATAAAAAAAAATCAAAAAGAAATGAAGAAAAAAATATTAGTAAAATCATTAAATTACACCAAATAAATTTGGAGAATTAGAAAAGAACATTTATAACTACTCTAATATAAATAAAAAGGAAATTAAATTACAAAAGAATTTTTTTAAAAAAGAATAAAGGGTTAATTTAGTCATTTAAAAATTTTATCCAAGATTTAACAAATCTTAAATTAGTTATCCCTACATTTTCAAGGGATAAGATAATATCACATATGATGAATAAACAATACATAAATTAAATTAAATTAAATAATCAAATAATATATTTATTAAATTAAATTTTAATTCATAAATTATTTTACCTAATATGCCTCCAGATCGTTAGCAGTTTCATCTGATTAACAAAAGGAATCTTGAGCATTAAATAATGAACACGTGTAAAAATTTTATGAAATTTTAATCAAAGTGAATTTTATGAAAAGTTTATGTTATTCATAATGGTTTGAAATATAATAATACGTCTTTTACTTTATAAATCTTAACAAGAACGGAGAAAAATTATTCAGTAAATATACGATATTATTATTTATATATATTTATTAATGGAGAAGGAGTAAGACATTCTAATAAGATTTTTCTTTTAAAATAATAACTCGAAAATGCCTCTCAACCAATTGTAAAACAAAACTCCAAAATCTAACTTGCACGGTAGATTCGATCTGGGATAAGAATCTAATTTTAAAATAATTTACAAAATAACTTTTTAATCTTATAAAGCGTGATAATAATTAGTATTGGTTCAAAGTTAATTTCTTTTTATATAAATAAATTATTTCATATAAAACAATGACAAAATAATCACATAACGTATTTTAATTTCTCTCAGCTCATCATTTGCACTCAATAGATTCTACGTTTACGATATCCTATCTGATTACTCATAATTCTTATAGTTATTTTTTCTAAAATGCAAATTATAAAAATTATTTTATGATAAATTATTTATCATATCAATATGAAATAAAATCATAATGTATAACACTAATTATATAATTTTTTAAATTTTTAATTTTTTATTTAAAATATAAAATTAATGTATTCTAATTTTAAAAATTGTCCAAATTAACTTTCGGAAAGATACTATTATATAATTTTTTGTGGCAGACAAATCATTTATTGTTTCACCAAAATAATGCACTTGGAAAGCGGGCCAAAGGGGTCACGTGGTTGTCAGCGGACGATAAGTTACTTTGTCTTTTTCCCTATTTTTTATTTTCCAATATATTAAAAATGAAGTTTTATATTTAGTTTTCTAATTTAACTTATTAAGATAAAAATATCTTTTTAATATTAAGTAGCATCTATAATTATTTTGAATATTTTAAAACTAAACCTCACTTAATGAGTAATTATTATGGTAACAGTATTTTATCATCACGATTTGATCCTAATTGATGCAAAACCATTTTTTCATGTTTATTTTAATTGTTTCTGTAATAATATGTTACTTATAAGAATAATAATACCCGTTATAATGTTAAATCATCCGTAAAATTATCTCTTTATACTACACATATAAAACTATAGTGAATAATATTTTATGAAAAATATATTATATATAAGTAAAATAAATAATACTAAGTGTTTTAAATATGAGTATCTAAAAAAATAATATTTAAATAATATTCGTCAATTATATATAGGATTGCTTCTTTAGTGTTTAGTTTAATTAACAAAAATATTGCTTCTTTGTTATATCAAAATTATTAAAACTAATTCTTTGTCATACTTTTCTTCAAAAATAAAATCTAAATAGTACCTCACTTTAATAATCATGTAAATTTCAAATGATTATTATTAGTATAATGCCATTTAACGATATATAAAGAATAATTAACGACTCTTCAAAAGTGATACTTTTGTACTCTTTCTAACAATTTTAGTTAAGTAGTGGGGGCGTTTGATTGGTAGGCTAAATGGTGGGCTAAAGATATAAATCACACTTACAAAATGATTTTGGATTTTTTTATATTCATTTCATCATTTAAATATATATAATTCATATAAGACGGAGAAATATTGAAAATATTCATAAATTTAGCAAGTTTTTAAATTATGTTATAAGATTCAAGATGTACTATTTAAATTATAATTAATAAAGTAAAAATATTATTTTTAATAATTTTTACATATAATTTAAAAGTGTATTTAATACTTAGCTTTTTACGATTTTATCGATGTCCTCTGCCTACCAACCAAATAACATGTTTTTCCGTAAATACCCCTATTGTTGTAAGTTCTCTATAAAGCACACTATCATCTTTAACTAAACCATCTCTCATTTTGGGGAGTAAACTCTGCAATCCAATTATTAGGTACTCATTTTTCATCTCTTCTCAATTTTTTCTCACTATGATTATTATTTTGTTAAATTTAAGCTAATTTTATAGCTATTTATGCATGAAAAATCATAATTAGTGTTAAGAATTCGGTAGTTAATTATGCTTTTCTTTTTGTACAATGCATGACATAGTTAGAGTAGAACAAATTATTTTGTTGCTCATGAGTCATGTTTCACGCATGCTGAAGTTTTTGGGTTTAATTTTTTTTTTTGAAGTTAGTTTTATAAACCAATGTGTTGAAAATAATTTTCTGTAAAGAACAAATTATATTGTTGCGGAATCAGTTGATAATTTTGAAGTGAAAGAGCATAATCTTATTTTTTGGTAATGCTCCAATAGAAGCATATACTAGTAATTTTGTTAGTTTTGCATATCAAAGAAAAATGTTATTAGTTGAAAAATTATGTTGTATATATAGTCAAATTATAAATATTTAAAGCTTGGATATTTTTGACATAAGTTAGGTTTGAACTTGCTCTGTTTTCGTTTACTACTGTTCTTCCCTAAATTTGAATAAATTATTGAGAAAGCGGAATGGATTATTTCTCTTGAGTTTTTTTTTTTTTCTGAATATTTCTATGTTTTTTTTTGTGAATATGGAGGTAAATTTGTCAAAAAGTTTAGATGATTTTTGGAAGACAACTTAGATTAGTGATGTTTAACGATTAATTAGTATAAGTTGAGTGACCATTCAGATATTCAACTCCATATTTAGTCTATTTTACCTTTACATCAGTTGATTTTACAATGATAATTAGTAACAAGAAAATGGCCATGGTGCATAAATTTCAACTTTTAGTTTCAAGATTGTACTGAACTTGGCGTTTTTCGCGGGATGCTGTTGTTGTTAATCTGACTGTCAATAGCATTATGTTTTTGGGAGAGGTTTCATATTGATGCTATTTGTGCCTTAAAGTTTGTTAAGTAGTGCTCAATTGGTATGTGATTGATGATAAGTAGTACATTTCTTGGCTGTGGTTCTTAACTTGGATTCGTCGTTGTAACAGTTGTTTGTCCTCAAGTTTTCAAGATGTCGGATGCTAAGGCCCCCGTGGCCACTGCTTACCCTAAGAGGAAGATCCAGTTGGTGGACTTCCTTCTTTCGTTCCGATGGATCATTGTCATCTTTTTTGTCCTTCCATTCTCGTTCTTGTATTACTTCTCGATATATCTAGGGGATGTGAAATCCGAGAGGAAATCTTACAAGCAACGCCAGATGGAACACGATGAGAATGTTAAAGAGGTTGTGAAGCGTCTTGGCCAGAGGAATGCAGAAAAGGATGGTCTTGTATGCACAGCCAGACCTCCTTGGGTGGTTGTTGGAATGAGAAATGTCGACTATAAACGTGCTCGTCATTTTGAAGTTGATCTTTCAAAGTTT
Source organism: Solanum lycopersicum (assembly GCF_036512215.1). Lineage (NCBI taxonomy): Eukaryota > Viridiplantae > Streptophyta > Magnoliopsida > Solanales > Solanaceae > Solanum > Solanum lycopersicum. The sequence goes on along the minus strand of NC_090801.1, from coordinate 55,570,565 downwards.
AGAAATATACTTGATATTGACACGGAGCGGATGGTTGCTAAAGTTGAGCCTCTAGTCAATATGGGCCAAATGTCAAGGGTCACTATCCCAATGAATCTTTCCCTTGCAGTTCTCGCTGAGCTCGATGATCTTACCGTTGGTGGTTTGATCAATGGGTTCGGGGTTGAAGGAAGTTCTCACATATTTGGGTTGTTCTCTGACACTGTTGTAGCACTTGAGGTTGTTCTAGCTGATGGAAAGGTTGTTAGAGCTACAAAGGACAACGAATATTCTGATCTTTTCTACGCTATTCCGTGGTCTCAAGGAACATTGGGGCTTCTTGTTTCAGCTGAAATCAAGCTTATACCAGTTGATCAATACGTGAAACTTACCTACAAACCTGTAAGGGGTAATCTTAAAGAGCTTGCTCAGGCTTACGCGGATTCTTTTGCACCTAAAGATGGAGATCAGGACAATCCTTCTAAAGTTCCTGAGATGGTAGAAGGCATGATTTATGGTCCAACCGAAGGGGTTATGATGACCGGTATGTATGCTTCGAGGAATGAAGCCAAACGAAGGGGTAATGTAATCAACAATTACGGTTGGTGGTTCAAACCATGGTTTTACCAACACGCTCAAACCGCACTAAAAAGAGGGGAATTTGTTGAGTACATTCCAACTAGGGACTACTACCACAGACACACGAGATCGTTGTATTGGGAAGGTAAACTAATTCTTCCATTCGGTGATCAGTTCTGGTTTAGGTTCCTCTTAGGATGGCTCATGCCACCAAAGATTGCTCTGCTCAAAGCCACACAAAGTGAGGCTATTAGAAACTATTACCATGACCATCATGTCATTCAAGATCTCCTTGTTCCTCTTTACAAGGTCGGTGATTGTCTCGAGTGGGTTCATCGCGAGATGGAGGTAAAAATTTGTTCGTCTTTTAGTCCGGTTTTTTTGGTTTTTGGCAATTCCTTTAACTAAAGCACATTTTGGTACATACGAATTGTATTTGTTTAGGTATATCCAATTTGGCTGTGCCCACACAGAATTTACAAGCTGCCAGTGAGACCAATGATCTACCCTGAACCAGGATTCGAGAAACACAAAAGGCAGGGTGACACCGAATATGCACAAATGTATACTGATGTTGGTGTGTACTATGTTCCGGGAGCAGTCCTGAGGGGTGAGCCGTTTGATGGTTCAGAGAAATGCCGACAACTTGAGCTTTGGTTGATAGAGAACCATGGATTTCAGGCTCAATACGCGGTGACTGAGCTGACAGAGAAGAATTTCTGGAGGATGTTTGATAACGGTCTGTACGAGCAATGCAGAAGGAAGTACAAAGCTATCGGAACGTTCATGAGTGTGTACTATAAATCGAAGAAAGGAAGGAAGACAGAGAAGGAAGTGCAGGAAGCTGAGCAAGAGAAAGCTGAACAAGAGACTCCTGAAGCAAATTGATTCCGAAGAATAGTAGAATTTCTATGACTTTTTTATTTTTTTTTTATTTTTTATGATCGTCTGTTTAGTTGGTTTCTAGTATGAATTTTCGCCTTTTAAATAAGCAGCTACATTGAACAAGTATTTTACTAGTAGTAAGGTCTGCTTGCCTGTTCCAAATTCAAAAAATGTTTCAAATAATAATGGCTAGTGCAGTTCAAAACTCTCAAGTTTCATTTCTTTATATATACATACTGCTTTTTTTTTTTCAAGACATTTCTGCCTCATGAAATTTGAAAAGAATTAAGATGCAGGAAGTTGTGTTTAGTCATAATTACAAATTATGATATTTTTCGAAATTTTATAGCTAAACATGATTTTTGAAATTTAATTTCGAAAAAAGTAATATATATTGATGGCCAAATGAACCTCAACATAACATGAATAAATAATGAATTATAAGAAATAAGGTATACATTAGTTTTGTGTATAAACGATACTTTGTCGGGTATAAATTTTTTTGGACAAAGGACAAAAATCACATACTTTTAAGGTAAAATTACAATTTGTTACTTATAAGTTTATAATTATAAAAATTTCTCAAACTCATACAATAATATAAGCGCGGATATATTAATTTGATGTGCGAGATACATTAATCGTTAAGTAAGATATATTATATTTTATAGATGATACACTAATCTAATGTACATTTTATACGTGATACACTAATCTGATGCGTGAGATATATTAATTTAAAGCGCTGATTTATTAATCTGATGCGTGAAAATGAGGAATTTTAGAAATTCGTAAAACTAATACAGGATAATGGTAAAAGACAAATTATATTAGTAATACAAGAGGGATTTAATGCATTAGCATGATTAAAAAGTCAATTGACCCTCAAAATATTTTTTACATCTTTTTCGCAATGGTTGTGAAAGGTTTTAAACAAATATTTCTTTGAAATTACTTCTTTTCCTTTCTTTCTGTGCTATCCCGTGAACTGTCAGTATCGAGACAAGTTCAGAATATTGCTCTGAGCGTAGACTAGTCTGCTCAAGCAGTCACAAATTATGAAATGTCGTCTATTTTAATATGTAAAACTAAATAATGAATAAAAAATAATTTGTATATATTAATACGAATATTATTAATACATTCTATTTAATATTGTTCCTATACATCCTCTCAAATGACTACTGAATGAGACCCTTAACTAGGGATGGTTATACGGGACCAGTTTAGCTTAACCCGCAAAATTTTTTATTTACTTCATCCACATAACAACTTTTTTTCATTTTCAACCTACCCCGCCATGCCTCACCCCACCTAACAATTTTTTCATTTTCAACCCGCTTCACCGCACATAACAATCTTTTTCGTTTCAACCCGTCCCAACCTGACCGCATAGAGCGGCCCCCATAATTTTTTAAATATTTTTTTCTAGTTAAGTTTGATACTAAAAATGAATTCATTTTTTAATTAAATTGTATTAATTTAAAGGACAATGACTTAGAGATTTATTTTTAGAGGTCAATTAGAAACATGTAAAAGATTGAATTATTTTTTATTAAACCATTTTCATTTACTATAGCTTTAAAGAAATCATCTTAAGAAATAATGCTCTATCACAATAATAACATGTACAGAGTTAAAATAAAATACGAACTCACGTAAAAACACACATACCCTAACCTGCAACCCATCCCATTCCGCCCTACATTATTTTTTTTTAAAAAAACCACTCCGCGTCCCTCCCACCCCACTCAACCTTAAACTCACCCCATCCCGCGTCCGCGCCACCTCATTTCCATCCCTACCCTTGACCCACCAATCAAACATATATTCCATGTTTTTTTAAAAAAAAAACTAAAGAAAAAAGTAGCCGTTAGAAAAGTAGAACGTTATGCCTAACGTTACAATCCCACCTATAAAAAACAATATTCTCTACATACTCCATTTATTTATTAAAAGCATAGCAAAGCAAAGAAATTAGGATAATAAGAGATATGGGTATGGTGGTTGTTATTTCTCTTCCATTTATACTTTTCACAATTCTTATTGGATTTGGATGTTTTTTCTTTGGAAGAGCTAAAGGTAGACAAGATATCAAAACCAATCCCCAAGTCTTTGGGGTACCCACCCCACCACCTGGTGCACCTCTTTCTTCAACTCATGAATTCAAACTGCAAGACAATACTTCAAATGTGTAACATTGGGGGTGGATTCATTCTACTTGTGCAAACATGAATAGTGTGAATGATATATATTTTTTTTGTTAAGATTCTCGTATATTCTTTATTTTTTTGAATTTCAATTGTGAGAGTCAGTGGAGATGACCTATACTGAGTATGTTGTTAATTATTGTTGTTGTTGTTAAAGTTGTATTACGAATCGGTGATTAAAGTATGTTTTGATCATATTTTGGTAATGAAATTGTATCAATTGAGTGCAAACTCCCTCTTATATTACTTTATATTTATTTATGTGACAATAATTTTGAATACGAAATGTCAAATTGAGTGAACTTCAATAGTGAATGTTCAATTTTTTAATTTTTATAATTATTCATGTATTTACAATTGTTTCTTCAATAGTGAATGTTCAATTTTTTAATTTTTATAATTATTCATGTATTTACAATTGTTTCTTCAATTTTTTTTTTTTAAAAAAAAACACTATTGCCTCTCTCATTAGAGGGAGTGCAATTTATATGTTGTCAATTCTAAATACTAAAGAAGTATTTGAAAAAAGACGCAGCAATTTTTTTAAAAAAAGGGTAAGTTAATTAAAATTTTTAATAAAATAACATAATAATTGATATATTTATATATAATTTTTTTTTATGGTTTTTAAAAAATAAAATCAAAATCACACCATAAAATATCAATTCTTTAACCGATTTAATTTGGATTGCGGTTCGATTTAACGCAATTACCCTTGAGTCTTGGCGTAATGTTTTGCAAATTAATTTTTTGTCTATTTATTATTTTAGAAAACTGATTTAATCGATTATACGATTCCCATTAAAGATTTTTAAAAGAAGAAGAAAAGGTAAAGCAATCTCTATCATATAGTTCAACACTATACAATACTTTTAGTTTATTGGAAGTTATATACTCCATATTTCCTATAAATAATAGAATATACGTTAAGCAATTTTGTGATGATAAAAATCAATTATATGGTATAAAAATATCAACATGTTATTTAGAGTAATATTATTGTGATTAAAAAAAATGATTTAGGATTGATATAATATAAAGAACTATTTATACCATACATTATTTTACCTAATTTAGTAAAGCAACTCGATTGATATAGTGTGTAAGAAAAATATTAAATTTGTCATATTGAAACTGGTAATTTTAATATTATTTATGATGAGATTAATTATACTTAAATTATTTCTTATCCGGTGTTTAATTTAATGTATTCAAGCATAATTCTGTCTTTAATCATATTTATTCATCTATTACTAAATAAAAAACATGGTAATTCTAATACCATGAGGTGCTATGTTTAGTTTTACACCATATAATACTTAAAAAAGATTTATAACTAATATTATGCATTGAAAATACTACTAAACTAGATATTGATTAATATCGATCAAGGTAATATGGAAAATATATTCATACAATTAAGTTACCTTTGAGGTAATTATAGGTAAAACTATATAATTAAGTATTAAATAATGACTACTTAAAATGGTACAATTAACATATTATTACTTGTTAAACTAAGTAAAGTATAACGTAAAAATCGTTAAGTTGATCCATATAACTTAATTACATATTATAAAATGGAAAGTGAGATACCTCATTATAATTCGATTGATCCTCACGTTAAAATTGGGATTTAATTTGTTTTGTTTCCATTTTCGACTATAAAAATTTCACTAAATAAATACTTCAAATAAATCATTTGTAAGAACTCAACTTAAAAATTATCATCTTCCACAAGTCTTGAAAGAAAACACAAAATCAAACAATACAAAAAATGACTTCTTCCCATTTTTTCTTTCATTTCCTTTCTTTGTTTGTCATTTTCTTGATAATCATTAAGGTTTCTCAAGTTCATGGTAATGGTTCAGTGTTTAATGTTCAAGATTTTGGTGCTAGTCCTAATGGGAAGACTGATAGTAGTCAGGTAAAATCGCAATCGTCGAAATTAGTAATCTAGAAAAATATGACAGACAAACTGCTATAACATGTTACAATATACTAATAATGTATAGAGTGGTAAAATTACCATTGTCCACAAAATAGTTATCGATTCATTTTTGGTGAATAATTACATTGCGTAGATAAATAACTTCTTTCAATGTATATGTCTCCTCACTTTTTACCTTTTCTTGTTAATATACATAGAATATACACTCATTATACATATATTATACATCCGTCGATTATTGTTATCGTTATTTCTCAAGTCTTTTTGTTTCTTTGTAGGCATTTTTGAAGGCATGGGGCCAAGCATGTCAAAACAATGGAGGAGGCACAGTCCTTATTCCAATAGGAACTTTTTTGTTGAATACATTAACATTTAATGGGCCATGCAAAGGCCCAATGTTTTTTAACATTAACGGACTTTTAAAAGCTCCTTTGGGGAAAGTCAAAGATGATTATTGGATATTATTTGAACATATTGATGGGCTGACTATTAATGGACAAGGTTCGTTAGATGGTCAAGGCCCATCTGCATGGTCCATGTATAATGATAACGGCCCAAATCCTCCTTCGGTAAAAAAAATAATATTTTTATTGCATATTAAATATTTTCTTCCCTTCTAATTGTTTATTTTGCGTACTAAATAAAAAAATAAAATCACAAATAAAAAGATTAAAAAGGGAGAAAAATATAACCTCCTCCGTCTAGTTTATCAACACGACTGAAGTATACATTATCTATATACTTTAATTGTATATGCTGTATATATGTGTATATAGTATGTATACTATATTTTTATAATTATGTATTTAAGTATATACTACCTATTCACTATGTACATATTTTTTTTGACAAAATTTTCCAAAAGATAGTGAGTTGTAATATTTTATATAAAAAAATTATAATATCTTAATATTGGAATTAAATAGAGATTTCAAATGTAACTAATGGAATTACTATTATAGTCATTACTAGAAACATAAAAATTTTCCGTTGTGAATCAATGTAAATTTTATGCTATAATATATGATTTTCAATGAGAAAATGTAGGGTGGTAAACAAATTTTCATTGAAATACAATTTTTTTTTCCTTATGTTTCAATCAAAACATTTGTATAGTTGCTATTAACTAATGGTTTTTATAACATTGTATCATGGACTAATAACATTTTATTTTCTTGTATATTATAAACAGTCGATAAAATTCAACAGCATAAGCAATGGTTTTCTACAAGGCATAACATCAATCAACAGCAAGTTCTTCCACTTCCAAATTAATAAAAGCCAAGGAGTTCATTTTCAGAACATGACCATAATAGCGCCAGGCGAAAGCCCAAATACTGACGGGATTCATATAGGCGGCTCCAACGATATAATTATTAACAAAGTAAATATTTCAACAGGAGATGATTGTGTTTCAATTGGGCCTGGTACTTCTAATGTTCATATTTCTGAGGTTAATTGTGGGCCTGGACATGGCATTAGCATTGGAAGTTTAGGAAAATACCAAAATGAAGGTGATGTGAATGGAGTTATTGTGACAAATTGTAATATTGGGAAAACTCAAAATGGTCTAAGGATAAAGAGTTGGGCACCTTCACCTCCTAGCAAAGTTTTCAATGTCACTTTTGTTGATATTAATGTGAATTATGTTGAAAATCCTATCATCATTGATCAACACTATTGTCCTCACTCTTCTTGTAAAAGTCAGGTACGTAATTTATGTGACACGTTTTCATTTTTCAAATTTTATTTAACTCATCATTTTATTCTTATTGAGAAGATCTACTACCACATAGATATTTACAACTTGTTTTACATTATAAACTTTAAAAATAATTTCTTTTCTCTCTTTTGTATCGTCTAGTCAAATATTGCTACGTGATCACTAGAACTTTCAATAACAAACAAGTTTTATATATAGATTCTATAACAATCAAAGTTTTTTTTTCTTAAAAAAAAATAACTTTCATATTATGTTATGTTATATTATATATTTTATCCGAATCAGACCCCAAAATGAACACTTTTTTGAGCATCACATTCCTAAATAGATAAAAATGAAAACTTTGCCCAAAATGAACTCTCCTTTTTGTTTCACTTCATCAAAATAAAATACAAAACGACTTTGTTATAGAAAGATTTAAAAATATACTTTATCAAATGTATAGATAGCTAGTGGTTAAAAACCTAAGCATTTGAACATTTATTGCTGGTAAAATGCATTTTTTTTTGTTTGTATATTAATTATATATATTTGTATACAGGGCGAATCACAAGTGCAGATTTCAGATGTAAAATTCATAAATGTAAAAGGAACTTCAGCATCAAAAGAGGCAGTAGTGTTTGATTGTAGCAAAAGTGTACCATGTCAAGGGATTGAGCTAAGGGGTTTGCAATTAACTTTGGATGGCCAACAGAGTACATCTGCAACTTGTGAAAATGCAAATATGAAATTTAATGGACCACAAATTCCTTCTCAATGTAGTTGATTATTCTTATAACCAACTTTTCTACTAGTAATATTTAGAGGTTGATAGATAAGTGAGTGTGAATCCGGATTTAATCTGGCTTCGATATGAGTATCGAGGACACATTGGAAGCTAGGATATAGTAGTAGTTGTATTTTGGATTCTAATTCCATCAATAAACCCTTTTAATTGCCAGTTATAATGTCTAAGGAAATGAAATATGATTTGACCTTTGGTAATTTCTTTGTGTCTCTTAATTGTACTCTTATTTGAAGTAGCTAGTCATTTTTGTTTTATCTTGTTTCTCTTTTTGATTTAATTTATATACATCGTCAACATAAATATTTTAAACTTATGTAATAAATCAAAGAATATATGTATAATAAGTCTCATTAACAAGTGGAATTTATAACGTGATTTTTTGATGTAAAAATTACTTACATGATGTAGATAATATATATACTCCTTTTAAAATATGGAGTATAGTTGTAATGCATTACTTCAAAGAACAAACTGGACTTCGAGCCCGTTTTGGATGAGATTAAAAAAAGTAACTTTTAAAAAATATTTTGTAAGTGTTGAAACTTATTTTTAAAATAAGAAGTTATGTGTTTGGATAATAATAATAATAATAAATAAAATAACAATAACAACAATAATAATAATAATAAAAAAATAACAATAATAATAATAATAAATAATAATAATAATATAATATTTATAATAATATTTTTTATCAGCATCCTTTGGATATATATAATATTTTTTTTCAAAATAGTGATAACAACTAATAAGTCAATTTATTCTCCATGTGTAAAAAGATATTATTCTTTAATGGTGTATATACTCTATATATACTATGTGTTATTAAAAAGCATTTATTCTTTAGCAGGATTTTGATAATAAGTTTTAAATATTTTTCCTTTTACCGTTTTCTTAAATTTATGAGGTAAGAGTGAAGATGTGTTATGTTCGGTGATATTTGCAAAAAGAGACAATGGAGCACTTTTTGAACTTGAATTGAAGATAGAGTTGGAAAATAAGATATAAATCATTTTCAATTTTTGAAAATGAACGGAATTTGAATTTTTTTTATAATGAAATACTAATTTAAAATATAAAGTAAGAAAATATTATGAAAAAAAAAAAGAATAATACTCCATTACCGAATGAGTTCTAACTATTTTCTTTGGGGTTTTCATTCGTTTGATATGCACATTAGAACATAACTAAAATTTAAATTCGCGCTGGAAAGCCTCACTTGAAGAGATAAACCGCTCCAAACAAAGACGACTCCGTACCAAAAAGACTCAAAAACCCATAACTTCTTTGATTAATGAAAGAGTTGTTACCCATTATTAAAAGGCCTTCAAAGTGCCCAAAAGTAACAACTTCCCTAGGTTAACTTTGATCACATTAACATTCAATTAATCAACTAAGTAAATTAGTAGATCTCAAGTATTACAGGAGTTTGAAAAGTGAGTTATTATTATAATTATTATAATTACTTTACTATATAATGTATAAACATAAGTATTATGAATTCAATGATTATTAACATCCTTTTGTCACGAGAGTCTCGTGTGATGAAACTGGCATTTTGTGTTGAGCCCTACATCTTCAACTTGTTCATACCTTCAAGAGTTGCCGCTTTCGAGTTTGAAAAATAAATAAAAGGCACATCAATTTTCTTAAATTAATGCGAGAGAGTTGCTTAAGTGATAAATATTTTGCGCCTTTAATTCCAAGATTGTTAGTTCGAATCAGTAATAAGGCAACATAAAAATCTCTTAGGAACGAATAAAAAAAACTATTCATATAATAAATATACGAGAAATGAAATTTGTTTGACTAGTACTCTAAATAATGCTAGAGAATATGACGTTTTGCACACCCTTAATGTGTGTTTTAATTTGTGATTTTCACTTTATCCTACCTTTTTTATTTTATTTTTATGATGATTTGTAATTTTTTGTAAAACAATAAAGAATTATAAAGTTATCGATCCATTTTGAGCAACTATAGATGAGGAAAGGAGCTTTCGATATTTTCTCTGTGGCTAAGCAAATTCTCTTAGCTAAACAAAGTTAGGTGATTGATAGTTTGGTTATGACAAAAAAAAAAAAGAGAAGAAGTTAGGGTGCAAATCACACATGTAGGAAAAAATAGAATATGATGTAAATTGCACAATAAACATATATTAAGGCCCTTGAATGAGCTTATAAAAAATAATTTATAAGTCGAATGTTAAAAGTCAAAAATAGATGATGTCCTATTTTTGACTTATTTTAACTTCTTTAGCTAAAAGTCGGTGCTGAAAATCAATGGGCAAAAACTTATCTGCACCTTGTGCTTGTATCAAACTATTTCAATTTTCATTTTTATGCGATTTAATAAAATAAAATGCATGTTATGCTAATTAATTAAAGTTAAGTAAAATGAACATATTTAAACACATGACATGAATTGATGTACACACTCGATGCGAATAAGTTTTACCCCTTTATAATCTTTTCAAACTCCTTTAAAAAAAACTACATAAGATTTAAAAACACTAAAAATAAATAATCTAATTGTACTAAATATATAAGGTTAAAATAAGTTAATCTGAATTGCACTAGAAATATAAGGTTGAAATTAGTTAATATAAACTGCACTAGATATGTAAAATTGAAATAAGCGAATTGGTACTATTTTAACTTCATAAAGTATACGGGAATACTCTTGTTTTTTTTACAAATATTTATTTTATATTAGAAGTACTTTGATTATGTTTTTTTTTAAAAATACTAAAATAAATATGTTGAATTTATTAGTAGAGATCTTATCTTAACTTTAACACCATGGTTTTAGATTTTTAATTATGTTTTTTAATAAGTGGGTGACCACAATTTGTAAAATGCACAAAAGTCAACTAATGAAATTAATGTCCCAATATTATAAAATGAAGATATTACTACTATAAATGAAATTAATGTCCCAATATCACTTTCCTCTTCACCTATTTTACTTTATTTATTGCTCAAAATGTTACTCACTTAATAACGTGCAGTGTTAATCTTTATAAATCTTCCATACTTATAATTATGCTAAGACGAAAAGACCTTCCGTTTATGGTACCAAATCAAGAATAAAAATTACTATATATTATTTGACCTCTTAGATTTATGATATATTTTTAAAAATATTTTTAAGTAAAGGTTGTTTTTAAATTAATCTTATTGATTAATATTTTAGAAATTTAAATTTGATTGTCATAATTATTTTGTATAGTCATTTAATATTAAGATTGTGTTTGAATATATATGTATATAGAGTCAAGACTGTAAATATGCATTTGGATGTGCACTTTGAAATCTAAATACTCCAAAAAGTAAATATGGTTTGATTATTTCCTATTAGTCTTACAAATTTTTAATATTCTATATTTTTGTGCATCAGATTATATCAAATTAATATTCTCGTGTATTAGATTACTGTTCATGTAAATGTACATTAGATTAGTAGCGTAACATGTATAAAATGTAATTTATTTTACTTAATGATCAATATTTCTCGCGCATCAAATTAATGTATCAGCGTTTATATTATTGTATTAATTTAAGAAATTTCTGTAATTATAAGAAAAATAATTTTACTTTAAAAACATGTGATTTATATCCTTTGCCAAAAAAATATTTTGTTAGTAATATTATTGGCTGATGCATCTTTATAAAATTTATTGTATTTATTTAAAGAAAACACACACATATATATATATGTATATATATTTGTGAATTATGATTTGCTTTCTTTGATAAATTATTTTTTTATAGTTCTCACAGATCATAAAATTTTATATTTTGAAGAAAAATACAATTTAAATTACACTGATGTCAAAACAAAATTTTATTTTTCAAGTAATGATTTTATATTCATATTCTAATGGGAACCCAAAGGTAATACGAAAAAAAAAAAAAGGAAAAACCTTTTGTGATGTGCTAACAAGTAAAACAAAATATTTATTTTACTTATAGGATGAAGAAAAATAAAACGGAAGGAGTAATTAAATGAAATTAGCCCGTAATCATACTTGCCCTTTTCATTTATATTTTTTTAAGAAGAGATAAAATTATATTAATCATTTTCAAAATCTTAAATTTTTCTTGTTTTTTTCCTCTCCTCTTCCATCTCTTCTTCTCCAAATTCACGTTCGTTACTTTTTCTTCCATTTTACAAAACCCAAACCCTAACATCAATTCCCCCTCTCTCTCTACTCTCTCTCTCTCTCTCTTTCTGTTGAAGGAGCTGAAAGAAAGAATGTCAGGTTCATGGAGCAAACTCCAAAAAGCGCTTTCATTTAGGCAACCTAAATCTCCTCCAGAAAATGCATCCTCCGATGCCAAATCGCCACCGTCTACTCGGCCGTCCTCCGCCGCATCTTCATCCACTTTCTCCCGTTTATCCAGAAGTTTCAGTAGTACCTCCCGATCCTCTAAGGTTCGTTTTCTTTTCGGAATTTTTTTCTGTTTTTTCGGTTGTAATTTCTTGATTTTGGTTTCGCCGGCGTGTTTGGTTTGCTATCTATGTGATTCGACCGGACCGGAAGTCGGTTGCGTTTTCAATTTTCATCACCGGTGATGACAGCTGTTATCTTACCATCGCGAACGGTGAGCAGAAATTTCTGGTTTGCCAAAAATGGAATAGGAGGAGAATTTTTCTGGACGAAAATACCTACCTGTTTTTGCTAAATTTACGGTTTCTCACGTTATTTGGGGATCTGTAACAAGGGTAATATTGGAAATTCACTTTTTAATTTATCACGTTTGTTTGGCTTGATCTTAATCAGTGATTAAACTAATGGAAATTCAGCTTTACAAGGTTTTAGATGACGAAATGTATGTGTAAATTACTATACTGTCCTCTACTTTGGTATCAACGCCTTCTTCTGGAGGTCAAAAAGGTAATTTTCACAAGCTGAAAAAGATTACATTTCTTGGCTTTCCGTGCAGGGCCTTTTTTTCTAAAGTTTTGACTTTTTGAAAAATACCTTTTTCTACTATTAATAAAAAAAAAATGGCACCTAGTGTACAACTACTATTAATTTTAAAGTACTAATGAATGTTTAACACTTGCTAATAATTTTATTTTAATAATTTAATCTATGGGTTAGCTGGGAATTATGATGATTTCAGCTTTTGACAAATTGGAGATCTTTTTTATTGTTTGTTAAGATATTTTTGACATCTTCCTACGCCAGCTATGTGTTCTGTCCATGTCGTTGGACCATTTCTGAAATCTAGTATTATAATTGATGATAGCTTAAACGTATCTATAATTGACTTTTGCTACCTATAAGAAGATTATTTTCCTATACATTACGTGTTTGCTTCTTATATATTGCGTCTGTCCCAATTTATGTGAACACGTTTGATTAACCACGAATTTTAAGTATGAAAGGCATGAATAAGTCATAAATCCTCTATACCTGTCTAAAAGGAAAGATTGTCATATAAATTGTGTCCATGGGATGGTTGTTTGGCTTTTTTCTTTTTAATTGAAAAGTAAATTTGCTAGTTTAATAGGCCTTGATTTGGAGCTATACTTGAACAAAGTTACTTGGACTTGTATGTTGGTTTGTATAGATTTTGAAACGGTTATTGCTAGTTTAGTTGTTTGTGGATTAGTAAACGTACTCCATATGGACTTGGTGGTCTATACATTTTAATGCGCAATTTATTAATAGTTGTTTTCTCAATTAACTCATCCTAACCCTATGCAATTGTATTGCATGCACATAACTGTTATCATCAATACTTGTCTTGAAGTAATTTGAGATTAAGACCATAGTTGTTTGATTTATTTACAATGTTATCATTGAATAATGATTCCCTAGAAAAGTCACGAGTGGTTGTTTTCACAAAGAGGTGATGAGTTCCATACAGCGAACTTTTGCTTACTGTTTTCTACTAAATTATGTTTGTGAAATGCATAAGATTAATAATTCAGTAGTTTTTAATCAGTACTTCGTTTTGGCAAATTTTTTCTAGATGACCTCAAGTACATTTTATTCACAAATCCTTACTGTTTAAACAATTTATGTTATTTCAGTCAATATTTCTTTAAGTTTTGGTACCTTATAATCAATGACTCTAATAGCTTATTTTAACAATGACTAGTTAGTCAATGAAGTCCATGTTCTCATTTTTTGTGACTTGAAATGATATGTGCCCAAGGGCTCTAGATGCTTTTTGATTATTGAAAATATTTTCTACTGTTTTAACCATGAATGTCACACTGGTGGCAAAGGTTGCAATTGCTCGGTGGAGTGGATATACTTAAAGTGTCAAAGTTTTTCTTAAGTTAAATGAGAAGTGATTCAGCACATGTGATTATGTATTTGCCTCATTGAGCATGTTACATATTTATGTACTGATTTCAATATTCTAACTGTAACTTGCCACTCTATTTTATTGTGACTGTAGCGAACATGTGCCATTTGCCTTGGGAGTATGAAAGCAGGGAATGGTCAGGCCATATTCACTGCTGAATGCGCCCACTCATTCCATTTCAGCTGCATTGCCAACAGTGTTAAGCATGGAAATTATCTCTGCCCCATCTGCAGATGCAAATGGAAAGAGATCCCTCTCATGTCGTCCTTCAGTACTGATGTAAACACTAATAATGCTGGGCGGACTCGTGTCTCTCCACTTGAAGATAATTTCCTTGACAACATTCCTCGTGTTCCACCACCCGTTTCTCTGCCCCTTCCTGAGCCCCTTCACTTCTCTGATGATGAACCTCTTCCAAGCATCACTGTGGATCAGACCCCCTCCCCTTCCTCTGTTCATCCAGAGACTGCTGTCTTGAAAGCTTTTCCTGAATATTCTGCAGTTGCTGCTTCTGGAAGTATGTCAAGATTTGCTGTTCTTGTTGGAGTAAAGGCACCTCCACTTGCTGATGATGTTCGGCACCAAGAGCGAGCACCTATTGACCTGGTCACAGTTCTAGATATTAGTGGCAGCATGGCTGGATCAAAATTGACTCTCTTGAAACAAGCAGTTTGTTTTGTCATAGATAACTTGGGTCCTTCTGACCGGCTATCTATTGTTACCTTTTCATCAGGAGCTCAAAGAAACTTTCCCTTGCGAAGGATGACAGAACAAGGGCGTAGAGAGGCTGCACAGGCTGTCAATGCCATTTCAGCAAATGGTGGCACAAATATCGTGGAAGGACTCAAGAAGGGGGTTCGGGTTCTTGAAGAAAGACGTGAAAGGAACCCAGTTGCAAGCATTATTCTCTTGTCAGATGGGAGAGACACCTTTAACGGTGATATCGCCAACCAACGGCGGAGTCCTCGGAACCGCAGATCCTCTAATGCAACCTCAGGTCCCGACTTTCTGAATCTATTGCCTTCTTCCATTTGTCCTCGCAATAGAGAAGGACTAGCAGCAGGACAGCAGCCAACTTTCCATGTACATACGTTTGGATTTGGTTTAGACCATGATTCCTCTGCTATGCATGCTATCTCAGATGCATCGGGTGGTACATTTTCGTTCATTGAGACTGTTGGTACTGTTCAAGATGCCTTTGCAATGTGTATTGGTGGTCTCCTCAGTGTTGTAGTCCAGGAACTCAAGCTTACTGTTCGGTCAGCATCACGTGGAGTAGAAATTGGATCCATCCCTTCAGGAAGATATGCTAGTGAAATTTCTGAACAGGGAAAGCAAGGGGTAATAAACATTGGGAACCTGTATGCAGATGAGGAAAAAGAATTCCTTGTCTACTTGTCTGTTCCCTCAGCTGAAATTGAGCAAGGCGCAACAAAGACATCTCTGTTGCAAATTACATGTAGTTACAAGAATACCATATCGGAAGAAATGGTCAGTGTGGAGGGTGAAACAGTTGAGATACGTCGGCCACCAGTGCTGTCTCCTACAGATGTGGTAATAAGTCGAGAGGTTGATAGGCAGATAAACAGGCTGGCAGTAGCAGAAACCATTGCAGAGGCACAACGATTGGCAGAAATGGGAAATCTTGAGGCTGCTCAAGCCGCGCTAACTAACCGAAGAGCGACCCTTCTGTCTTCTGTATCTGCTCAAGCAGGCGATGCTCTCTGTAGCTGGCTTGAGACGGAACTGACTGAAGTCAGAGAGAGGATGGTAAGCAGGGAGCGCTATGAACAAACTGGACGAGCTTACGTCCTCTCAGGTTTGAGCTCACATTCTTGGCAAAGAGCGACAACTAGAGGAGACACGACATCACAAATATTACTGCAAGGTGGTAGCTCAAGCAATAGTGGCGCCACCATGTATGAAACTCCATCTATGGTCAGCATGATCTCAAAGTCACAGAACCTAAGTCTTGTTAATCGATCTGAACAAGTTCCGCGCCCCAACAAGTCAAGCAACTTACCTCCTCCACCATCCTAGCAAACATTTCTGACCTCATTCGTTCTCAGTGTGATAGGCAATTGAACACAGCACCACTCTTTTAGTGATCAAATTCTGTGGCATTTGACTCTGCTATACTTTTTGTTTTTTGGTTCCATTTATTTGTTTCTTTTAGTTCTTCAAGGATCATTTGCATATCAGATTCTTTTAGAGACCAACAACTCTGCATATTGTAATAATATGTTAGAGATAATTGCTTGTCTGCTGACCTCCTTTTTGTGAACAAAGTGTCTTTATGACTTAATTCTGCTTAACCTAAACTACTTTTTCTTTGATTATTCTTTAACTCTACTAGTTCTGAACTTCTTGTTTTGACTTTCTTAATAACTATATAATGCAAATGTCTTGCAGTCTTTTTTTAGATTGGGTTTTGCTTTCCAATTACTTGTATGTCCTCTCGCCTCTCTCTCCAAATATCGCTAGAACCTTTCGTCTCAATTTTTATGAGTTCATTTAATTTGACACAAAATTTAAGAAACAAAAGAAGAAAGACTTGAAATTTGTGGTTTAAAATAAGTCAAATATATTTATGTAGCTAGAAATTATTTATTTAAAGATAACATGAGCATTTTAAAAATAAATTGTTAGTAAAGATAGAAATGTGTCATTCTTTTTTAAAATTGAATAAAAAACAAAATAAATCATATAAATTGGGACATGAAAGTATATATGAATGTTAGTAGTTCTAAATATGTCCTTCTGAGATATTCACGTATAAAAATCACAAAAGGTAAAAAGTACTACGCTCCATTTCAATTATATGTTATTTTTTCCACCTTTCAAGATTTAAACTTGTTAACAGAATCTCGAAATAAAATTTATATATTTGAAAAACTTGATAAAAGATACTCTCTCTTTTGTATGTTAGATGGTTGTCTTACTAAAAATAATTATCTCATATTACTTGATTACTTACTAAATTAGGTTAAATTTAATTAATTTTTTTCTCATTTCCCCCTACAATTAATATGGCTTCTTTCTAATATTTGAAAGAATTCTGATGGAAAAAAAATTAATATTAAATCTTTCATTGGCATCAGAGCATGGTGATTGATCCCTTAATTACAAAGTTGATCAAACTATCACTAATAATTTCTTAATTATCGTGTAAAATAGTAAATGTTTGTTTAATATATATATTATTAATAATTATTCATTCAAGAGTTCTCTTTACCTATGTGGTGGCCACGCGAAAATATGAGTATCTGTAATCCGTGGTTGTTGTTGTTCCACAGATAGATAAAAATTTCATAAAATCTCTGAAACTCACAAAATCCAATTTTGTTATCCAATGAAATCACTCCACCTAAGCTCCCTTTTCAGCTCCTTATCCTCTCCCTTGATCACTCACAAATTCTAAAAACCATCTCTTCCTTCTTCTTCTTCTTTGTATCATTTTCTTGAAAAATAATACTCTTAGAAAGAACACCATGTCTCTAACTATTCCAACAAGCCTTTCAAAACCCATTTCCACATCTAAATTTGGGTCTCAATTTACCACAAAACAAAGAACTTCAGCCATTGTGTGTTGTTCAAACCAAACCCCTGTTTCTAATTCAACAGAGGAAAGTTCTTCTTCATTAAAGGCATTCTCTGCAGCACTTGCTTTGTCTTCTATTCTTTTGTCAGCACCAGTTCTTCCAGCTTGTGCTGACATCTCTGGGCTTACACCTTGCAAGGACTCAAAACAGTTTGCTAAAAGGGAGAAGCAACAGATCAAGAAGCTTCAAAATTCTTTGAAACTTTATGCACCTGATAGCGCCCCTGCACTTGCTATCAATGCCACTATTGAGAAAACTAAACGCAGGTTTGCCTTCAGTATCTTTCTTCACAATTTTCAAAAAGTTTTACTTCTTATTTGCCTATTTTCCCTAGTTGATCATTTTTTTATTGTGTACTAGATAGAGAGTACTTATATTAAGATTTTGGGATTCTAATCAATTTTGTTAGGGGTTTACAAATTAAAATACATAGTACAAATATAGGGTCTATGGAAAAGCTACTGAATTCGTTCGAACCCATGTTAGGAGTAGGAGTAGAAGAAGAGCTAAAAGTATTCTTTTACGAATGAAAGCATACTGTACATTAACATTTGCTTATCAAAGAAAAGCAGATTGTTCAACTTTTCCTTGCATATGCCGTTGAGATTAGACTAGGAAACATCCAAAAATAGAACATACATATACCCTTTGATACTCGAGTTAGTAGAAGTTTAATTCATCAGAACGTCACTCAACTAATGTCATTGCAGGTTTGACAACTATGGAAAGCAAGGACTGTTGTGTGGATCAGATGGACTACCGCATTTGATAGTGAGTGGTGACCAGAGGCACTGGGGTGAGTTCATCACTCCAGGGATCCTCTTCTTGTACATTGCTGGATGGATTGGATGGGTAGGAAGGAGTTACTTGATTGCCGTAAGAGATGAAAAGAAACCAACAATGAAGGAGATCATCATCGATGTTCCATTGGCTAATAGACTCGTGTGGAGAGGCTTCATCTGGCCTGTTGCTGCTTACAGAGAGTACTTGAACGGAGACCTTATTGACCCTAATGTCTAATTTTTGATTACCCTTGTTTAAATTTCTCTTGTTGGAGACTCGTGGAATTATACTTTCACTTGTTTATATCGATGAAAGATTGTGAATTCTCTATACCATGTGTTGCTAGATAATGGCTAGTTCGCTGTTTAATGTTCTTTTTGTTTGGAAATTGTTCTCACGATTTCATAAGTTGAGTCGTTCATTTCAATATTGTATCACAGTAGATAGAGGTTTCTATGCGCAACTATCAATGCCACCCCAAAAATATTTCCCATGAATGATCCATGAAAAGTAATCAGATCTACAAGTAGTGGTGTGCATAATTCAGGTCTGTCACGCGGCTGGAGAGTCCTGTGTGAGATAAACCTCTATGTTAAGGAAAATATTGTATGTAAGCCTGGAAAGGGAATATATCACTCTAGTATGCCAACTGAACAAAAATTGAGCCCCTTTGTCCTCTGTAGTCATTTACCTGATGGTGCAAAACCGAAATATCCTGCTTAACGAGGTACTTTACAGTGTGATATGACAGAAGCGGAGTTTCCAACCACAGTCCAAAGTGCATATGGTAGCACCAAAAAACACATGAGAGGTCGTAAAACGAAAGAAGAGAAGAATCAAGTATGGTCTATGGATACAAAAAATATGGCATAAACAAGTATCATTGAAGATGACATTGGCTACATGGAGAGCTTTTACATGACAATAACTTGCCCCACTCTAATGAACTGGAAAATTCAGAGAATTTTATTTATGTCAAAACTTGATGTGTTAATGGCCTACAATTCACCTAACTACTTGGCTCAATAATGGAAACATAAATCCGTAATCCAGTATGCTTCTTCATGACCATAATTTTACCAGCATAGAGATCAAGGTGTGCACATAGATATGCAAATTCAAAATTTCATTCGAACACACGGGCTCATTGAAGCTGTTGGACTAGTTTACATTTAAATCCATATGGAAATATGCCATGAAGTGCATGGCCTGTTATCTCAAAACCATAAAATTGTACGTTTTGTCTTTCAAATAGATTGATCTATTAATTCTGCTCTTCAAATAAATAGAACTTATATCTAGTAGATTCAAAAACTGAAGTCATGTACGGAGATATTCTGATACGAAATAATAAACTTATACATTGCAAAGAATTATTTATCGCTGAGGGACAAAAATTAAAAACTATCCCAAAATAGTGTGGCAAAAGTGTACCTGACCCAAATCATAATATATGTATCTGTTAAATCCCTGGTTCTTGCTCTTCCACAGATGGATCAAAAAATCCCCAAAACTCATAAAATCCAACTCTATTAGCCAATCAAATCCCTCCACCTAAGCTCCCTTTCAACTCCTTATCCTCTCTCTTGATCACCAATCCTTTCTTCCACAAATCCTAAAAAAAACATCCTTTCACTCTCCACACTCCAATCTTCCTCTGTTTTCTTGAAAAAATAAACAGAAAAAAAAAATACCATGTCTCTTACTATTCCTTCAAACCTTTCAAAACCCATTTCAACATCTAAATTTGGGTCTCAATTTACCACAAAACAAAGAACTTCATCCATTGTGTGTTCTTCAAACCAGACCCCTGTTTCTAATTCAACAGAGGAAAGTTCTTCATCATTAAAGGCATTCTCTGCCGCGCTTGCTTTGTCTTCTATTCTATTGTCAGCACCCGTTCTTCCAGCTTCTGCTGACATCTCAGGTCTCACACCTTGCAAGGATTCAAAACAGTTTGCTAAAAGGGAGAAGCAACAAATCAAGAAGCTTCAGAATTCTTTGAAGCTTTACTCACCTGATAGCGCCCCTGCACTTGCTATCAATGCCACTATTGAAAAAACTAAACGCAGGTAGTAATTATCTCAGAAAAGTCATTCAATTATTTGACTTACGAAATCACTCTTCACTATTGTCATTACAGGTTCGACAACTACGGTAAACAGGGACTGTTATGTGGATCGGATGGACTGCCACATTTGATAGTGAGTGGTGACCAGAGGCATTGGGGTGAGTTCATCACACCAGGGATCCTCTTCTTGTACATTGCTGGATGGATTGGATGGGTAGGAAGGAGTTACTTGATTGCAGTAAGAGATGAAAAGAAACCAACAATGAAAGAGATCATCATCGATGTTCCGTTGGCTAATAGGCTCGTCTGGAGAGGCTTCATCTGGCCTGTTGCTGCTTACAGAGAGTATTTGAATGGAGATCTCATTGATCCTAATGTCTAATTTCATATAACTTGTTTATATCATGAAAAGAACATTGATTGTGATGGATGATTGTTTATTATGGTGTTAAAAGATTGTAAGTATTGTACGTGGCTATATCCGCAGTTCTAACATGAATTTCAGATATCACATGGTTAAATAAGAGTTTTATGGACCATTAGTTGTTAAAGTATATAAAGGGAATTTAATTTCTTCAATCAAAATTGGGGGGAAAAACAGCACAAAATTTTCCTATTACATATATATATACACAAGAACAAAGATGATACTGGTATAAAACTTTTTTTTTTTCGCCAAAAGGCCTAACACCCAATGAAGGGTTTGATTTCATTCTAACACACTCACAAACTAAGTTGTTCAGGCTCTCCAAAAATGATGTTACACCCGTGTAGGAGGATATGACACGCATTTTGGAGGAGTCTGAGCAGCATAGCTTACGAAACAACAACCTAATTCATCACCTTTGCTCTTATAAGAAAAAGATATATAGAGGCAAAAGGACACAAGATAATTTTTGAAGTTTAAATAGACAACAAAACTCATCTAATATGGCCACATAGGCTCATTGAAGGTGTTGGACTGGTCTACATCCAAATCCATATGGTAATATCCTTTGGGCTGTGAGCCCATAATGGGAGACCCACTATTTGGTGGGCTATTAGTAATGCTTGTTGATTGTCTTAGCCTCAATTGGACAACCTCAGCTTGGGTCATGGCTAGTTGGGTTCTTAGCATATCAATTTGTTGTTGAAGAGATGAAATGGCTCCAACACATCCATAAACTGGATCTCTAACTCTAGCATTAGCTTCATACACCATGCTACTCACTGCATCTCCTCTTTTGTGCTCTGGCAATTCCTGCAATTTTACGCCATTTTACGTTTAAGATCGAAATCCATGACACTGTCATTGTGTTTTTGCATTTAAAATGGCTTTTTTTTTTTTAATGAATTTTCAAGAACTAATTAATATTTTCATATCAGATTTATCTAGATACATGTTTCTTTTTTGCTACCAGACACACTGAAATAGAGAGAGAGGCGAGTGAGAACAGGAGGGAGACGAGCAAAACTTGTCTATACATACTTCAGATACATGTGAATCACACCAGATATATGTATATGGTGTGATTCACATGTATACGAGCGAGATATGAGGGAGGTGAACGAGGTTTGTCTATGTATTTCAGATACATGCGAATCCGCTTAGATACAGAATATCTACAATAAATTACACTTAATTTGACCTTATGTATCACGAGATACATGTACAAGCCAATATCTTCCAAATTACCCTAATAAGTTTGATAGGCTAATAAATGGGCTTGGTTTGCACCCTGAGGACCCCAAGAAGGTATGTTCAAAGACTGTGTCATATTGACATCATTTTTGTGTCATAAAAATGAAAATAACTAAAAAGGAGTGTTAGTTGAAAAAAAAAAGGAGAAAAAGGAAAAAGATAAAGAGAAATCACCTTTTTTTTAGGTCAAATCAAAGAAGTCTTTAATTATGGCTAAGAGGTGATATGTTACTATCAAAAATATGTATATATATATGTGGTCAAAAGAATTAGTGTGTTCATTTTCTTGAAGTAAGTTGATTCTTTTGTCCTTCAAAATTTTAAAATAGGAGACCATTTAACAACCCTAGAAATTTTATGAAAAATGACGGTAGGAAAAAACATCATGTGTCCACTTAAGATTTTAGTTATAAAAAAGTATATATATTGTGATAGGTGACCATATTTATATTGAATAAATTAGTTGACTTTCAAATATTAAGAAAATAAATAAAATTGCGTACGTAGAAAGAAAAACAATTGGACATGGAGGAATGGAGATTATGGCTCCAAATTAAGGACCCATTCAAAACGAGAAAGTGTCTCACTTTATCTGAAAATCGTTGTTCGATTGTGAAAATTTTAAATTCAATATTCTCTAAGATTTTATGTGGGACAATAAAAATAGACTACTTAAAACTTTTTCCACATTTAACAAATGAAACGGTTTTTCAACAACTAACAAACGTCTCTTTGTTCCCCTCTATCGACCCTACAACTTATGTCATAATAAAGATAACGTTGCTAAGAATTTTGAATAAATTATTTATACGTATTAAATAAATTTATTAACATAAATAAATGACTTTTTTAATCAAATTGATTAATGTTGGATTTGTAGCAAAGTATTGTGGTCTATGGATCAAAGTGAAAATTTAAATACTTAACCAATAATTTAGTACGTAGTATACACATTTTTCCTTAATTATGTGAATGTTTGACACATTTGATCAATAGAAAGAGGACAAATATGGTTATAACTTTTTATACTCCATTATTTAGGTTACTTAATTTAATCGATTATATATTTATCATACGTACTTGTTTATTGTGCTAATTATATTTACTCTAACTTTTTGGATTTTATTGCATGTGACATGTTAAAATACATTATCTCCTCTCTATTATAGTATATGTTCAGACCAAGTGCATGTATAACTTCCATCTCCAATATTTTTATTTAATTAAATAAGCTAATGATCTCTAGATCCATCTCATGTTGAATACTCAACGTAACAATCCAGTGTACTAAATATCTCGTGTTCTTTCAGGATCAAGGAACCTCAAGGGGGTGATATAAGCAATCTAGCTATCATGATACAAACATCAATGACTGATTTCACAGCTCGTACTATAAGTCACAAACACAAACATCAATGACTGATTCCACAGCTCGAACTATAAGTCACAAACACAAACATCAATGACCGATTCCACAGCTCGAACTATAAGTCACAGACACAAACATCAATGACTGATTCCACAGCTCGAACTATAAGTCACATAGAAAATTAAGGTGTTCGAATTGAAGAAGATAAAAGAAGAGATAAATAAAAAAGTGGAACCTGTAACATTTTGCTGACATTACTAGCACCAAAGACCTTATGAACATTAGCAAACTTGTGAGGTTCATCAGCAGGGAAATAAGGTGAAAAAACACAGTCATGACCACATCTTCTTCTCAATAACTTGCAAGCTGCACATGGTGAGCTACTATTTTTACCACACTCCTTCATTATATGATATGTTGGAGTAGTAGCTAATTGTAGTGTACAAAGTCAAGTGTTGGTGTGTATATATAGTAGAGAAAAAGAAACAATAAAAAGAGTATTTAACAAGGCAAAATAATTCTAGAGAGAAAAAAAGAGTAGGAATGGAAAGGGGGAGGCAGGTGAGAGAATAAAAATGTGATGGATTTTTATGCATGCTAAAGGGAAATATATGCTAATCAAAGGTATCAGACTTTTATTTTATTATAGGTCTTTTAATATATATATATATATATATATACACGCGTATAAATAGATAGTCATTGACCATCAACTTATATTGTTCATGTTTCAGATGTCTAGTTCTAGTCATGTATACAGTAGAGTGTTTAGTTTCATATGTGTCGATTTAGTATATTTGATTTCTTTTTAATATATTGAATAATTTTTCACGTTTTGAGCTAATCTTTTAGATTGAGTTAGACGCAATATATCTTTATCAAACAAAATCAACCTTCCAAAAGTGTTAATCAATAGTTTTTTATGAAAAAATTATATTATAAATAAATTTAAAAAAGGATATACATATACTATATAAATATTAAATTTCCTTACCAGAAGTGTTATTTTTTTTAAAAAATTGAGTATCATCACTAAAGATAATTCATTTTATTTAATTTTTGTCTTATTGTTTCACTTATCATAATCAAGGGGAAAATAAGTTAAAATTTAATTGTAATTACATTCGATGTAACATTCTTTTTAATTAAATATAACTTAAAATTTCGTATCAAATTAAAATTCGACAACGAAAGAATATAATTTTTGAAGCGGGGAATGAGAGGCTGCGACCTGGGTGCGTGAGGGTCCCAAAGCTGGAAGTCTCTACAGATTTTGGTCTAACAAATTAAAAGTAATTTCTCCTGATAAGACATCTTTTTGGCGCCTTCTTTTTCTTTTTCAATAATTAATTTACATTTCATAGTCCCAATTTTTAAACTTCAATTACTTTTTCTCATAATTTAAGTGGGAAACAAAAAGGATTACTTCTTCAGTGATCTTTTTTTTTTTTTTTAAGTATGTTTAAAAAGAATGAATTTTTTTTGTAATATTTTAAAATTTTAATATTCTACGTAGCATATTTAAAATTATAAGATTAAAGAGTATTTTGTTATATTTGATATAATTTTAAATTAAAACCACAAGATTAAAAAAATCTTCTTTCTTTTCTTAAACTTCATTTTAAGTTAAACTAGGTCATTTTTTTTAAACTGAGAAATAAGATTTTTTGGTGGGGTTGAAGCTCATCTAGGTGTTACTATGTTAGTCTTTGTTATGTTAAAGAAATAATTGTACTAAGTTTTATGTTCTTTTTTGATTCTTACTATTGGTGTTTGATAATCGTTTAAGTCTGATTAAATTTAGATTCGCATAAAGAAATCTCACATTGAAAATAAAGCACTTATTAACAAAGGTGACTCTATAGCTAAAGAAACTCAATTAATCGATAATTTTAATTAAAGATGAATAAGTTTTTACCACTGGCCGTCCTTGGTGGTGGGGTTTTCTTTATTTGAGAAGTATACATATAAAGGAAAGAAAAAAGGGAGGTTTGAGAAGTTCTCCTTTTCTTGTTTGGTTTGCTAAAGTGAAAAAAGCAAAGCAACTCATGTAGAAGAAAGTTAATGTTGGGTCTACTTCTTTAGTTAA
Organism: Solanum lycopersicum; assembly: GCF_036512215.1. Lineage (NCBI taxonomy): Eukaryota > Viridiplantae > Streptophyta > Magnoliopsida > Solanales > Solanaceae > Solanum > Solanum lycopersicum. The sequence goes on along the minus strand of NC_090801.1, from coordinate 55,544,527 downwards.
AATGAAAAGAAAAATAACATCCTCCGTTCGATATTATTTATAATAATTTCTATTTTTAGAGTTAAATTATAAAAAATTTGACTAACATTTTAAGATGAATTTTTTCATCATATTAATATGCAAAAAATTATAATTTATAGTACTTTTCATATAGTTTTAGAATATCTAATTTTTTTGTTTAAAATATTAAATTAATGTGATCTAATTTACCTTTGGAAATTAGTCAAATTAACTTTTGATAAGCGCAACATGACAAACATTTCTGGACGGATGTTTAAAATATTAAATTAATGTAATCTAATTTACTTTGAAAATTAATCAAATTAACTTTCGATAAACACAATAGGACAAACATTTCTGAACGAATGGAGTAACTTCCTTTCACACACCACTTTATATATAAAGTGTTTGATGATAGGTACTAGTTCAATAGCTTTACGAGCCTTATGCGACGTGAGTTTTGAGAATACAAATAGTTACAACAACAACAATATATATATATATATATATATATATATATAACGTCACATAAGGCTCGTAAAGCTATTGAACTAGTACCTATCATCAAACACTTTTTACTATTATCGATAATGCTCAAATTCTAAACCTTTAATTGTAGATGACTCTCGTTAGAAAATGTGTTAACTTTAAGGGTGTATTTGGTACGAAGAAAAATGTGTTACACGGAAGATGGCTTTTTAGAAAATGTCTTCGTGAAAAATAAGTAAATTTATGATTTATTTTTTCATGTTTGATTGGTGAGTAAAAAATATTTTTAGTGTTTGATTTATGTATAAAAGATATTTTTTAAAAATATCTTTTACTTTTATTAGAGTACAAAATAATTTTGAAATTGAAAATATTTTTTAAAAAAAATTAAGGAAGGGTGGGCTGGCAGGGGAAGGGGAGAGGTGAAATAACAAAAATTTAATGTTTGAAAATAATTTCTAAAAACATTATGAAAATTTATTTAAGGATGTGGGGGGTGTCAAGGTAGGGGTTAAAAAATAAAAATTTGAAGTTGAAAATATTTTTTAAAAACGAACTAAAATTTTTAATTTTTTTAGGGGAGGAGAGGGGTCGGTGGGCTTCGAGGGTAGGGGTGAATAAATGAAATTTTGAAATTGAAAATATTTTTTAAAAATAAAATCTATTTTTTTTGGAAGGGGGGGGGGCGTTTTGCCGGGGGTGGGTAGAGTGTTGGTGGGTCCGGGATCAGGATGAAAAATAAAATTTTGAAATTGAAAATACTTTTAAATTATTTTTTTTTTGAGGGGGTGGAGGGATGATTTGAGTCCGAGGAGACGGGTGCGTGAAAATATAAATTTTTGAAATTGAAAATCTTTTTTAGAAATTGATGTTTTTAAAAAAATAAATGTAATTTCTAGTAGATGAGAATTTTGAAAAAAAAATTCCTTAACTTCTGAAGGGAAGTCATTTTTCTGATTTTAAAGGAAATAAATTGATTTGAAAAATATTTTTCAAAACTTTTATCCCAACCAAACATGAAAAAAATAAAACTGTTTTCATTTATTACCAAACACACCCTAAGTGTAGAAGAATGTTATTTGATCTGTTTATCAAAAATCACATTATATTATAAAAAAAATGAAATTAAATCTTGAAAATAGTGGACTCTGATCTTCTATAAAATGATAAAAGTGCATTTCAATTAATTTTTTGTGTAATAATATCGAAGTCGTAGGGTGTTAGGTTACAATAACTCACTACTAGAAAATTTTAAATTTCCTTGATTAATTGATTATCGATTATTATTAAGTGTTGATTTAATTAACCCTTTGGTTAATTTATTTTCCTTTCTAAACCAACAAAGTGTGAGTTCAAATATGAAATTGATGTTTCTTTTGGAAGAAAAATGACACAAAGTATCATGCATATATTTTAAAGGAACCTTCACAAATTAAAGTCAGATAAATACTGCCAAAGATAATAATTAATAATGTATACGAACGTACTATATAGTAAATAAAAATATAATTTAGTTTACTCAATCCTCTTTTGCATGCTTCTTGTTGTACATACAAATAGTCCACACGTGTCCTAAATTTGAATTTTGAGAAATAGTAAGAGCATCTAATGGATGACTTTTCATAATAATTTGGACTCTTTGGTTATAGATCCAATGCAAATGTTTTTTATTTAATAAGTACTCAAAAGAATCATGCTCCTTTAATTTATGTTTCACGCTTTTATGGTAACAAATGAATAAAATTCAACAATGTCAAATAGTATAAAGAAAATTTTGTTCTTTAAAAAAATATTTCATTATATATCATGTTTGATCAAAATTACAAAAGTAATAGTAATCGAGAGAGATGAATTAAGCATGTAAAGAGGAGATATATGAAGCGTGAAAAATTAAATATGAAAAAATAAAGATAGATAGAAGGAATAGTCGATAGAGATGATTAAATATGACAAGACAATTATAATTTACTACTAAATACTCAAAAGAATCACGCTCCTTTAATTTATGTTACACGCTTTTATGGTAACAAAAGAATAAAATTCAACAATTTCAAATAGTATAAAGACAATTCTATTCTTTTCAAAAAAAATTTTGTTATATATCATGTTGATTAAAATTATAATAGTAATAGTAATCGAGAGAGATGATTAAGCATGTAAAGAGGAAATATATGAAGTAGAAGCGTGAGAAATTTAATATAAATAATTTAATAAAAGATGAAAATAGATCAAAAAATAGTTAATACGGATGATTAAATACGTCAAAACAATTATAATTTATTACGTAAAACACATGTTAGATCGAGGAGTATGGATAGTAATAATACAGTGTAGCCGAAATGCTTTATTGACCATTGAACAAAGATAAGAAGGAATCTATTTGATTAGCAACTTATGAACAAATCGAGAATGTATTAACAAATATTCAAAACTATAACAGCAAAAATTTGTAAAAAAATTCAAAGGCAGAAAGAACTTATTTTTGTGTGTTGTCTTTTTAGTATTATCATATGCACATTTTTATAATGGCAAATATATATATTTAAAGTATATTCTAACTAAGTCTTCCAATATTTATCTCTTCACAACCTAACATTGGGTACCGACTACTATATAGTTAAATTTAATATATTATGCAGAAAAAAAAAAGTTATTACATAAATAGATTATTTATAAAGTAATTCCATTTGGTGTCTGCAACAAATTTGGTGTAATTAATTTCAATTCATCGCATCAAATTTTATATAAAAAAAATTATTATTTTATATAAAAAAATTATCATTTTATATATAAAAATATTATCTTATTGTCTCTTCACTATTTCATGAAATAAATTTTTTCTAAAATATTCACCATATATAATTTATATATTTTTTATAATCATTTAATATAAAAAATTATTATGTTCATAATTTTTTAAATAATATAAATTGCTTGCAAATATTATGCATTCTACAGTACAAATAAAAATGAAATAATTAAATATAATTAAATAAATATTATATAATAAAAAATTATTTTAAATTCAACATAAAATATTCTAACTTTGAAGAAAATAGTATTTTAAACTCTTTCTTGTTTGCCCTTTTTTGGTTTTTGATCCAAATATATTTTAAAGTTATAATGGGGATAGGAAAATTATAATCTTTCAATCATTTCTTTAACATTTAATTTTTGTAGTCCAATTTTGGAAGTCAAAAAGATTGAGGAATTATGTTTGACAATGGCATAATGACTTTGACTTTTGGGGAAAAACATTTCTTTAGTTAGTGCTCTCTTCATTTTATCACATCTTTTTTCTCGTGTTGATTTGTCCTTAAGCAAACATTAATTAATAATATGAGTACCATTTTCTTCTCGAAGGACCTTATTAATTGAAATTATTTTTAAAAATATATTTTTATTTAATGTCTATCAGTTATTGCATATTAGTTAGATTAAAATAAACCAAGAAACTATGGTCAGGTGATTTTCTAAGAACAAATTTTGGTGAAGTTCTTAAAATGTTATGAAACACACTAATGATGGTGCAAAATACCCACTTTTAAGTATGCATAACATATATTAATTAAATAGACAAAGTATCGAAAATACTCCGCGCGAATTATTGGTTTGATCTTTCAATTATCAACAGGTTTAAAACACTTATCTACTTAGCTAACTGAACTTAAATATATCGCAAAATCTTGTAACATGAGTAAAATACTCGTCAAGTTTAAGGGTGCTTTCAACATTTCTCTCGATTTTTTTTATTAAGAGTCTCATGCTTCGTAAGAGTTTGAGACCACTTGCCATGTTATGTGACAGAATCGGTGTGTATCTACGTTTAATTGGTCAAGTAAAGAGATGTTTTTAAGGCTTTCAATAGTTTAGGAACGTAAGTGATGATTCGAATTTTAAAATGTTTTCAATACTTGTCTCTTTAATTAAATAATATGAACATTAATTCTCTTTAATTAGTATAGTTTCTTCTGTCTCAAATTATTTATCGTATTTCTCTCTCGGATGAATATTAAAGGAAATATTAATTAGAAGAAATTTTGATATTTTATATTTGCTTGTGTTATATATAATCTCTCTTCATTAGTACTTCTGCGAGCGTACTGTCTTTTGACTAACTTTTTTATATATAAAATAAAGTCAACCCATTTAAATATGCATCTCAGGCCTCAGCCACTTTAAATCCAATAAATTTACTTCTCACGATACCAAATCTTCATATTTACACTTCAATAATACATTTTATTTTATTTTATAGTTTTTTTCACTCAAATGGTGTCATTATAATGTTTAACGTGAATAACTAACTAACCATGGGCATCTAGAGTAAGCTTTAATTACATTTTAAATAAGAAAGAAGATTTAGGGAGTGTTTGGTACGAAGGAATATTTCGAAAAATGAGTCAAAATGTTTCTTTTTTTGAAAAGTAATTGAACTTTTTACTTATTTTTTAGTATTTGATACGAAAGTAAGAAAATATTACCTTAAAATATTTATATGATAATTTACAAACCCTACGAAGACGAAAAAGGATGACCGGGGAGTTGTGGTTCAGAGGTGGGGGGGATGGTCAAGAGATGAAGTTTGGGGGGATCGGGTGAGTGGGGTAAACTTAAAATGTTAATTATGAACGTGTTCTCGTTACTTCTATTAGAAAATCAATTTCCTTATTTTTGCAAACTTATTTTTCTAGAAATTATTAAAAAATATAAACTACTTTTTTTTCCTACCCACCAAACACGGTATTGTATGTATTGAATAAATAAGAACTAAGGAAACAAAAGTATAGTCCAACTCGAATAACTTAATTAAACTCTTAAATGAGATAGACACGCATTTAACATATAATATCAGATAAAGGTTTTGATTCGAGTCTTACTGTCATCCATTATGTAGTTTTTTATTTAAATATTTGACCTATCATGAAAATAACAATAAAATAAATAAAAATGTGTTCTCTTTAATAAAATATTACATCATTGATAATCTCATCTCATGAGCTAGATTTCGAGCACTCATATGATGTTGTCCCACATCATGCAACTTGTTTATTATGCCACATCATTTGTGGGATGAATAATTTAACTACTTATATAGTCTTGAACAATTTATATCTTACGGAATAATTTTTTAGTTCAGTTTAAATTAATATTCTTGGATAGTTGAAAGCAAGCAAATTGTCTTGGCCTCTAACCCAAGTTAACAAGTGAATTATATATACGTAGCCTTTTGCCTATCCACTTAATATATTTAAAGCTAACACCTACAATTATTATTTTTTATTTTTTTTTTGTATAGAAATAATTTTAAAGGGACCAAAAATGTGGAACCAAATTCTTTAGAGTCCATGAGGGGTCCGTAGTACTCTTTCTTGTAAGTATTTTTGTAACAAAAGCAAACAAAAAGATGATTTTATTGTCAGCACTCTAAGAAAGTAAACAATTGGTGTTGATAATGTTTGATCTTAATTTATTTGAAAACATTAGGAGAAGGGAGGGGGGGACAACTATTTGCTTTTTTGTCTCTTGGGTTGTCTATATTTTGTATGCAAAATTATTACCATAGTAAGCCTCATGTACTCATTTTGTTTACAACAATAACAAGTGATGATATATATAGTCTACACTTTTATCAAAGTTACTTAGTATGTTCACAAAAACTTAGTACCTTCGGTGAGACCATAAGTTATGTTTTCTCTTGTTTCATTTCTTTTTGTTTATATTGGGGGGGGGGGGGGGGGGCGGAGGGTGATGGTATTCGATCTTTCACCAAAATAAGGGACAAAGGATGCTCAACTAATTGAGCAACCCTCAAACTCCGTAAAGCTATGTTGTCGTAGTATTTTATATGGAGAAAATAATTAATTTCACTTGAATTACTTAATTAACGGTTTCTTCAGGTCTAACCTAAAAAACAAGATTAAAAAAAGAACATGTAGCTTGCATGCATTTTATTACCTTCCCTTTTCAAATAGTTATATCGACAGACTTGTCTATAATAATCATCTTTTATAACAACATTTCATTACGTGGACAGATTTTTCATATTTTGCAACAGTTGTACGTTCTCTATTTTATTTTAGCTACAAATTATCCGACTTAACTATCACACCCCTACGCGCCCACACACACTTTCTAATTTATTGGCAATCAAATAGTGAACAAAATATATATTTGGGGCTCAACCTAAATTAGAATATTTAGTGCACAAGTTTGAAGGATGATTTTGGGCTAACATCTTGGTGATTGAGGCTTAGCTTGTTTAGCCTGGCCCAGATTCAGCCTCAGGCCCATTATGAATGCTTCTAGGCCCAGCATTTCATTCATGTTCCATTTCCATAAACAAAATATGGAAACTTACATAAATGTATCCTTCGGTCATCTAGCTTACTAACGTGACAAAGTATACACTATCGATACACTTCAGTTGTATATGTTTAGGTATGTATATTATATAGTATATGTATATTTAGTATAAAGTATACATTACTTGTACTTGACTTTGGGCTATAATTTTCCCAACAAATTTTTTGGAGTACAAACATTACATGTATAGCAAATCAAACATCTCTAAATTATTGGTAAGTACAGAGCTAGCTAAATAACATGAAGTACCTAAAAACCTATATTTATGAGTATACAAAGATAACTTTTTTTTTTTACATTGATTTATAGTTATATGACTACTTGTAACAGACTTAAACATTGATTTTCTTCTTTCTGTTCAACTGTTCCTTCAACTGCCTAATCTTGGTATCAACTCTAGCAGAAAATCCAACTTTAGTCTTTTCATTGGATTTCTGTTGCTCCTTCAACCACATAGGTCCATCGACGATATCCATTCTAAAATGTTCCATTTCTTGGATCAAATGATCATCCATAGGCAAGAATGATCTTTGAATAACAATGTGAATGAAGTATGGAAGTAGTGAGGCTACAACAGCTAACAATGTAACAATCCAGAATATTGCTGCAGGTCCCATGGCTTCTGTTAAGAGGTGGAATCCTGTTTTCGAGTAGTCTGGTGGGATCATTCCATACAAGAACAAGAATATGTACCAGAAAATGATGCTACCCCATATGAGTAAATGACTTATCCAAGTGAAATGGTTTATTATTAGCGCGATTTGGCAGTTCAGTGTCCAGATTATGCAAGTGTAAATGATTGCACCAATGTGTCCAATGTCTGCCACTTCTCCCCCTTGTGTGAAAGCAGCTGGGGAAAGTGCACTGATGCTGATTGTAAAGATTACTAGTGATGTTAATGACGCGTTTAGTATCCATCCAATGATTCGTTTCCAGCTGAAGCAGATATTCTTTGGTCCTTGCTGATAAAGGGTTGGAAACTTCTCCAATGAAAAACATCAAAAGAGTGATTAGATTTTTATGAAATGCCATTGTAAGGACTTGTAAGTCCCTTTATTATATGCAGCCTAAGTAGTACAAAAACAAACACATCATGTTACATATGAAACCTAACAATGCACAACGGTAAACAATTAGGAGGGGTCTAGAGGTGGATTAGTGTAAGTTCTTGATTTTTACCTTAAGACAGACTTCATATGAAACATCCTGTTCTAGCACACCCAAGGAGATCACAGGCAAGGATGTCAAGAAGACATTGAAGATGACAATGTACCAATCATCAAATAGAACTTGCCCTGAGGAAGTGGTAAGGATGTCATAGAAGAACAACGTGAGGCCAAAAGCGACATTCTTGTAGACAAAATATAGAATCTGCAGCATCAAAATGAAGAACAAAGTTGTTATTAGTGCACTGAGATTTAAGGATGGAGAAAACGTTCAGTCTTGGAAGTAAAAGAAGGATTTTTCTCTCACGAGCTTGGAGATTCTCTTGTAACACCAGTGACCGTGGACTATAAGTAGGCGTTCCAGGAAACGAAATTGTGGCATTGAAAAGTCACTTGCCATAACAGCCTGTAAATCTCAGTGATCAACATCAGAAGTTAGTTTAAAGATTGGGCTTCGATTGTAGTAGAATTTACCAAAGCATTTACCTGCATTCCCTCCATGCCGCTGATTCCCACACCAATATCTGCTTCTTGAATCATACCTACATCATTTGCGCCATCTCCTACAGCTAAAGTTGTCTTGCCAGTATGTTGCTTAACTAATCTTGTGATCTAAAAATTCCAGCCAGAAATTTACTCATATAAACTTGTGTATTGAAACATGAATATGCAATTGTATGTAAAATATTGTTGGATAAAGATTAAGTTTTTAGGAATTTGAAAAGGTCATTTCATTTATCTGATCTCAAGCAGATGATAAAGGATTTTTCTACATTAGACCATTCTAAGCATAAAAAATGATGACATACCAAAGCTTTTTGTTTGGGAGAAACTCTGCAGCATATGACAGAATCACATCTAACAGCTAGTCTTAGAAGTTGGTCCTTTATGTCATTGTTCAAGGCGATTTCAAGAGCTTTTCCATCCACTATCAACGCGAAAGGTCGATCCTTTGTGTCTTCTTTAATGACCATGTGACTGTATCTTTCAATCTGACCCAATATATCTTCTCTCATGACCTGAAAAACTAGACAAAAAGTTGACTACCTTAATACCAATTCTATTTTACTCCACATGATTCTTTTCTCTACTCGAATCAAATGATATTTGTTTTCACCTTTATGAGATTTTTCGACTCAGCTTCTTTGCTTAGAGTCAAATGAACTTGCTTCATGTCCTGCCGAAGTAAACTGCAAGCATATCTGCAAGATTTGAGAAGAAGTAGATTTAGCTATAGGGTGACCTTTCTTTGTGCTTCATTTAGATTCTTTGAATATTTCAAAAGCTGCATACTTTTGCCATCTCAAGAAAAAAAGTTCTCACCCAATGTTCACTGCTGTTTCTGTCTTATCGCCAGTTAGCAGCCAGATCTTCAATCCAGCTTGTGCTAGTTTATCTATGCACTCGGGTACCTGAAAGAAGTCGGGCAGAATCGTTTCCATCCTTCAAAATAAGTTTACTTTGCAAGAGATGCATAGTGTCTTTGTCCTTTTTAATGCAGCATATTAGAGTTATAATTTGGCCAACACCTCCTCCTCGCCCCCCTCCGTGTCACACTAGCTTTCTCATCTTCCCTTTTGCCAATATAGCTTTGATAGGAGGCTGGAGAAAGATGGTGAAAAATAGAGCTTTTCGACTTTTCCCTCTAGACTATCATATGATGCTATATTAACCTCTTTGGCCAAGATTCGGGACTCTGGTAGGCGGAAGGACAATTGAACATGTGGAAGATTGATAAAACAACAGAAAGCTTACCCCTTTTTGTAACTTATCCTCTATTGCTACTGCACCTAGCAGGATCAAATCTTTCTCAATCATTTCAGAGACATTTTCTAGTAAGTCCTCTCTTTCTGGACCTATAGTAGCCTTGGCTTGTGTAAATAGTGAGTTCCATTTCTCATACTCATCTGGCTTTATTTCCTTGTATGCAAAAAGCATAGTTCTCAATCCATCTTCTGCATAGTTTGACAGATGCGCAGTTGTCGCTTGCTGGTATGTCCTACCATTATCTGCAAGTCTATCAAGAATAACACTGCGGAACAACGGAGAGACTTAGAAACATACTAGAAAATCTAAATAACAGTTTGTTCACTTAACAATTGAAGTAATGCAAGTAATTTCATGTTACTTGTCAGCCCCTTTGCAAAGGAGAAAGATGTCTCCATTTTCATTTCTCACTATCACAGACATCCTCTTTCTAGAGCTGTTGAATTCTAAAAGATTCAAAAGCTTGTACTCCCTATAAGCAATAGCAAAATGAGTTAAGTAATGAGAAGAAATGGGGGATTGAAAGAAAAGAAGAAGAAAATGAATTAAATTAGTTGAAAGTCACCTTTTAACATCCATTCCGGAAGAAGGGTCAAGTTCTTCAACAATCATCACAGACTGAGTTCTATGACAGAACTTGAAACCAAACTCTTGTGCAGCTATCAGAAAGGATACTTCCTCCGGTGACTCTGCCTCATATTTCATTCTATCCCTTCTCTCATCTTCAATAGGAATACCGGTGTGACATAGAGCCATTACGCGAAAGAACATCATCATATCAGATACATTAGATCGATTAATCCACATTTTGTCCATTAGTCTATCATCCCTGAAGTTAAATCCCTTAATAGCCATGTCTCTTCTTGTAATAGAATTTCTTGGAGTTGTTGTATTTGGTGTCTCCATACCTTTATCGAAACCAAGGGCCATCTTCTCTGTTGTTGTATCAGCCATTGAGAACTCAAACATCTCTAGGCTTCGACCAGTGGGATCATATCCACCTAGACTGAACCGATATCTCTCCACCTCAACGTTCATTCTCCTCGATGCTGCAAGATCAATTTCTGTGATCTCACCCCCATACGAAATCCCTTCAATTGAACATTTCCTAAATTCCATTTGGTTACAAGTCAGTGTGCCTGTTTTGTCAGTCAGAATCATTTCCACCTGTCCAAGCTCCTCGTTTAAATTCGAAGTCCTTGCCTCAACTGATTTATCTGTTACATCATCATACATCTTCTGGTCCTTGTTGATGAGCATAGCTTGTAGAACTTTCACAACTTCAATCGAAACATATAAAGAAATCGGTATCAAGTATCCATACAACACTAAAGCCCTTATGAATTGCAACAACCATGATTCCACCGGCTTTGATGGATCAAAAGATGAATCAGTACCATTTTTCACCTCAAGGTAATACCACTTAACAGCATAAGATCTCGTGAGTACAGCTGAACCGATAGAAGATACCATCGATATCAAAATGAGCATGACAAAAAGGACATAAATTACATAATCCATCTTCCTTTCTACTCGACTACGTTTAGATGGGGACCTTGTGGAGTTCCTCACTGCCTTTGTATCCGGTCCACTAAACACCACAACCCCATAGATATAATCAGTGTTTCGGAGCTTTGAATCCCTTAGAAGAATTTGCGTTGGACTCAAAGGATGAGATTCATTTCCTAACTCCAAATTTCCTACAAATGTATAAAGATTTGGATTTGGATCCTCGCAACGAACCGTGGCTGAAAAATTCCTAAACTGTTCATCCCCATCTAGACCAAGTGTAACCTCCAAACTTCTCTTAACTTTCAGATTAGTCTCACCATCTAGATTCATAGTCTCAACATAACAAAGACCATCTTCATAGCTTGATGAAAGCAACAAAAGATCACTTGGAAAGTACTCATTCTTGTTAACTTTAATCACATCTCCAACATACACATCTTTCCAAGCTTTCTCTACAAATTCACCATTTCCTATATGAACCTTAACTTTCCTTGCATTCACCTTCAAGTCCTACAATACCAAAACAAAAACACAAAGTAAAAAACAGAACACACTCTATGTATGACACTAAAATATTTTCAATCAAAACATTTATAAGAGTACCTGCAAGAATCTATTCCAATCCTCCATAGCCTCCTTAAGCATACTAATCCCAACGACGAAAACAAGTGGTGCAATGACACTAAGAGGACTAAATGGAGCTAAGGAAGTGAAAGATAGCACAGCAGATAACAAGAAATATAGATTGGCAACACGACGAAACTGCTCAAAAAGTGCTATAGGAAAGAAGGTGACAATGTTGTATTTTGTTGTGGATACATAGTTGTTTGGATACTTGTAATGTTTGTGCTTGTGAAAATGTGACTCATTGCAAAAGACTACCCTTGAATAGCCTGGCTTACCAATGAAACTTTGAGGTGATGGTGCATTAGCAACAAAAGAAAAAGAAGTAGGATCACCATCATTAGTTTGAGGATTCAAACATGAGAATGTATACAGTTTGCTCCATTTTAGTTTCTGTTTCTTTCTTCCTGCTTCCATTTCAGGGAAATGGAGAAAAAAGAAAATGTAATGTCTATTCCAATGTTTGATCTTCAACTAATAACAAACACATTAACTTTAACTGAAAAAAAAAATAAAAAAAATTGCCTTCTTGATCCTTGAAATATACCCTTATTTACAACTTTAGTCCTCCATAAAAAAATAATTGCATTTAAAAACATTACATGTTCTATGCAACTAATTGACTTCTATACCTTTCAACTTTGGGTATAAAACAAGTAATATCGAGTTGGACACGCGTGTTCATTTGTTCAATTCTATATAAATTTAATTTATCTGATTGTGCATATTAAAATTGAAAGACACAGATAAAACCAAGTTAAAAACATATTTATGTATTGAAAAAAAAAAGATAAATATACTCTAAACTATCACAAATGGTATATACATACCCGCTATCATCCTTTTCGGGACATTGACGCTCTTTCTATCCAAAAACTAAAGTTTATATATATTCTTTATATTAATGGACATAGACGTGTCACAATCTTATCATGGACACGACATTTATTAAATATCGACTCGACGGATAAGATTATGACACGTGTATATTCGTTGTATAAAAGATATACATATGCTCTAATTTTTAAATGGCATGGAATCAATGTCCCAAAAATATGACGAAAAATATATGTATACCATTTACGATAATTTTGAGATATATTTTTTTTTCCTGTTAAATATTATGTCCTTCTTTTCAAGTATTCAATCTTAAACTGGATAGTTTGTGTTTATCTTGACGTAATCTGATAGTATAAAAATTACCTATAATAAATTAATAAGAGGTTTTTTAAAATTTAAGGTATAATCCGTTTTGGCACAATGCTCCAAGGACTATATTTGACGATTATTACAAAGTGCAGGACATAAAATTAAAAAAAAAACTTTATTATTAAGTTTTACTATTATTTTATCTTTATTCAGATCGTTTTTATTTTGTAGACGGCAATCTCAAGAAAAGAAGTTTCTTTTAACTTGTCTGTTGCTTAAGGTATTATGCAAAAGACCACGTTGTTGCTTCAGCATTAACCGGCTTCTCACTTAGGAAAAGACAATTTGCAAATGCCAAATATTCACCAAAATTTATTCGGTGTGCGGTATTTATATTAAAATTCAATTATTTTGAATTTGTACATCCTATCCTATTTGAGATGAATCGCTCTCTGTCAAAGATTTTTTATACTCAAGGCTTGAATTTGAAACCTCTAATTAAAGAAAGAAATAATATTATTCACTGTACAATATTTTCTTTACGGGGTAAATGATCTACTTGGGATCAAGCAGAAGCAGGCCTTTTAAATAAACTACAATTTCCACTGTATATGCTGCTTTGGACTCTGGTTGATATTTCCTAAGCAAATTTTCTTCTTTTTATATTACTATGTGTTCTGTTTTAATGCTAATCTTACAGGGAATGCAGATGCCAAATTTAATAAAATGCACCTCAATTAAATTCATTTAAAGGATAGTATCAGATCAATAAGGATCAAGTAATATAAATGGAACAAGTAATTTTATGATTTTATTATTTGTGAAATGCTAATTATGTTTTTGGTTAGAAATATACTTCCTTTGGTCCAAATAAATGAGTTTATGGAACTTTAAATATATTCAAATATAAATGATCTTTTCACAAGTTCATAGTTGGCTCTTTTTTTTTTCCACATTAATAGTATTTTCAACTCTACTTTAGTTTTAAAAAGTATGGAAAGAAACAAAAGAATAACATTGACAAATTAATCTTTGATAATTGTGTTCAACTAACTTCTTTAAATGGAGTGTCGTATCTTCGAAAATTTATTTATTTTGAAAGGTATAATATATAAATATGTCTTTTAATTTGGCTTTAAATTATATTTATGCCCTTTAACTTTGGGCGTGCACAAGTAAACACTTAAATTTGTATAAAATTGAACAAATAAACACACATGTCCTACATGTCATATTTTGTCCTACGTGTTTTGTGTCATATAGGATTCATGCGTTTATTTATTTAAAAGTTGGATAGTTAAAGTGCTTATCTGTGCATTATAAAAATTGAAGGTCAAAATTAAAATTTAAAATCAAGTTTAGAATACAATATATGTTATATCATTTTGAAATGAAGTAACCTGTAAATGGAACAAGACATTTTGCTGCAGAAAAACTAAATCCAATAATGGAAAAATTACTGAATACTTGTCTTATATTTTTCTTATTTTCAATATTTTGTTTTGTTTTTAAAATTTTCTAAAATTTCTTGTTTTCTTAATGTCTGAGCTACATACTAATGTATTTGAGTCAATATTTAATGTATTTAATTTATTTTATAATGTATTCGACCTACATATTGTATATTCGAGAGTAGTTTTTAATGTACCCGTTACCTATATTATGTACTCGATTTATGTTATAATGTATCTGAAATACTCTTTAATATTTTGATCTACATATTAATGTATCCGATTTGTGTTACTTTTTAAGGGATTAATGTAATTATAAATTAAAGAGATATAGATTGTAATTTCATATTAAAACTATATGATTCCTAAAATTTATCCTAAAATAAAAGCATTTTCTTTCTAATGATTTGAGTTTTGAGATAAAATGGTCTCACGAATTAAAATATTTAATTTGGATCGATAGAATATTAGTGGTCTCACAAATTAAAATATTTAATTTGGATTGGTTTGAATAATAACTTCAAATGATAGTTCAATTTAAATTTAACTATTAAGAGAAATTTCAGCTCAAAATATAGTAGATACCAAATTACAACATTCAAGAAATGAAAAAGGGGAAAATATGGACTAAATAATATCGACGATAAAAGAGAATTGCTCGAATGATAAAATGATTGAAATAAAATTGTATATGCAAATTCATTATTTGGATATCCAAATTCAAACAGTCACTTGTGTAATTATACAATATTGCAGTAGCCAGATTTCACGGATCTACAAATTAAATAAATGATTAGCCTTTTAATCTCAACTGTCAAAGTGTCAAATGTCAATGCATATGGATTTGAGAAGTGGATGAACCCTTTAATTAAATAATACTGCTTGGTTTCACAAGTCAATAAAACATTTAATTCAGTGAACTATTATATGTAAACATGTATATGTACTTCCAAGTTTATTAAGGAAAAAAAAAAGAAACTATTCTTACCATCGATTTCTTCTAAATTACTTCATCCGTCCATAATTGTTTGACAGATATATTAAAAATATATATTCAAAATTAATAGTCAATTTAAAATCAAGAAACAATTGATCACCTTTTTTCAAATTTGCCCAATTGAAAAGTTAGGCAGACTTTTAATATTCTTGATATAGTAAAGTTATATTGATCAAATAACACATTGTATTAAATTTTCCTTGAGAGGTTTGTATGACCTTAACATGACAAACAATTGCAGACAAAAGAAATAATAGTTTATGCATATTTAATATATTTTTAAGGCAGATATAAAATTTGAACTAAAGATAATGATTTTAACCGAAGAAGCTTTGTCATCCCGACTCTTATCATTCACAAGCAAGCAATAAGGTTAGGAAGAGATTGTGTGGAATATCAGCAAACTTATGAATTTTCATGAAGGGTGCATAAATTTTAAGTATATACCTATAAAAGGTATATTTTAAACTTAAATATGTAATATTATTTTCTATATAGATGGTATATTTTTCCGAAGAAGAATGTTCAATTGACTATCCTTTAGAGTATAAAAAAAAACTATATAAATAAAAAATATATAATTCCTTTATTTTTCTAAAAGCAAATTATTTTTAGCTAGAAATTTGACACTCACTTTGAGGCTTGACTATTCTAGAATCGAGCTAATAGTTCCACTCGAGAGTAAAATAATTTGGATAAATGACAGAAATCCATAGTTCCACTTGAGAGTAAGATAATTTGGATACGAAAGAAATCCTATTTTTAAGTTTTCTTATTATTATTATCCCCTATTAATTTTTTACAAATTTCCAAAATTTCTCATTTTCACACATCAGATTAATGTATCTCGCGCATAAGATTAGTGTATCATGTATAAAATGTAAATCAGATTAGTGTATCATGTATAAAATGTAAAGTATCTTACTTAACAATTAATGTATATCACGAATCAGATTAATGTATCAACGCTTATATTATTGTATCAATTTGAAGGATTTTTATAGTTATAAACTTGTAAAGGACAAATGATATTTTACCTAAAAAATATGTGATTTCTGTCCTTTGCGCTAATAATTTTTACCATAGACAATTTTATTCTCAAAACTCGAATGCAGATAGATTCGTCCTGATTGGGCTTACAAGGATTGGAGGACTTCTATTGTTGGTATATAGGTCCAAACAGACCAATAGCACAAGAAGCCCAAAATTCACGAGCTAAAAGGCCTGAATTATTTTACACAGAGTTTATGACTACAATTGTGCTTGGTGGCCATGAAACCAAATTGTTCTTGGGGAGATTAAGTTTTATAACCTTTTATAAATATATATTTTTAGGTTTATGTGACAATTATTTATTGAAAAAGAATATTAGCTTTTTATTGCCATAAAATGAGAATAAGAATCTCAAGTTAATCTTCTTGCCATTTGATGCCACATGATTATAACAAATAAGAGCGACTAAAATCAAACCAAATTAGGTAAAAGTTATTTATTCGTTTATTTCTCTCTTTTTTTTTTTACAATTTATTAATTATGTTTTTTCACGAATAAAGTTATATTAATGCATCTTAACACAATTTTGTTTTAATTGATTCTTAGTTCGTAGTTCCAGTTTCTTCATTTCAAATGAGATAAAATAATTTCAAATATGATAAAGAAAAAAAGTTAAATCTTAACTTTTATGGCGAAATTATAAAGATATAACTTATTGGTATTTGAGGGACTAAAAATGTTAATTTGACAAAAGAAAAATTGAGGAAAAAATCTACTTGAACTGTTTGAGTTGATTTTATTAGAAAAACAACAATGGCTATAGAAAGAGCTTCATGTCCAGTTCTCAACACTTTGCGTTTCTGCACCAAAAATTCTTCCAAACTGTACAATTTTCCTAGAAAACACCTTCAATTTCCCTCTTTCTTCCCCAGAAACTTCAATTCTATCAATGGCAAGCTGTACACTCATGGATTATTTCTCAATTCGTCAAGTTCATTCTCCAATACTACCCAGGAAACTCCGTCTCAGAAACTCGCTCTTCTTCTCGAAGTTGAAGGGTACAATAACTTTTCGTCCTTTTTGTGTGTGCATACTGATAATTCATGAGCTTTTATGTTTGTTTTTCGCTTTTTTACGGACTGCATTGTATTTATTGTCGTGCTATGTAATGCCCTGTTTGTATTAACTACTCAATTATCAAATTGAACACATTTTTTCGCAATTACTGTCATTTTGTTTGTGAAATTCAATCGTGAAAACATTGATATTTTGAGATTTAGAAGGGAAATGTGAGAAGAGAAGTTTTAGGTATGGAAAAAGTGAACTGGGTAACAATTGAGTATTTGAATTAGATAAATTAGCTGAAATTCAACATATGCTTGAATTCCTACACTCTCCTTCTCCAAGAGGAAATAAAAAGAATCAAACAGATTTAATATTGAGATTATGTTAATCTGGAGGGTTAATATATGTATCTAATTTTATGTTCAAGGTTTTTATGTGCTTATTATCTTTGTGTTATATTTTCAGCATCATTTTCCTCTGGTAGTTACTTTTTGTTTTGTTTTGTTTTGTTTTCTTGACAACTTTTATATGTTTAGGGTATTAATGGATGTGGACCGATTGGGCAACCGCCAAGCCTTTAACACAGGTGAGGTTTTCTTTTTGTACTTTTACCAAGTAAATTCTATGCTTTATGGGATCTTTTTCTTTGTGAAATGACATTTTTTTGTGATGATCACAAAAGTCATTCTTAACGACTGAATGCACCAATATGGTGCACAAGCTAATGCATAACAAAAACAAACAAAAGAAAACAAGCCTACCTGGGGTAATTTAAATGTCTTTTTTCTTCTACTAATGTCAGCATTCCGGAAGCTTGGATTGGACTGTGCAAATTGGAGCCAACCAGTTTATCAGGATCTTGTAAAGTACGATGTTTATGAGGTTTTGTGATTTAGTTGAGGCATACATATATTATCTGAATCAGAGTGTATTACATAGTTGATTTTATTTCTCTTTAATACATTCTATCTTTTCCTGATTTCATAACTTTCCTGGTTTCATTTTTGACCTCTAGTCTACAGCATCCTAAGTAGTCTCTCTGACTAATTACATAAACATATTATTCTTGCTTTCTCCAGGAAGAGCATGGGTGATGAAGAAAGGATGTTGGTCTTGTTTTTTAATAGAGTAAGCTCACATAGAAAAGTCCATTAATTTGTGCCTTGTATTCATTCTAAAAAAAGTTCAAGTACTCTTCCAAATTTAAATAAGCTTGTTCTTTATTCAGATTGGTTGGCCCACATCACTGCCCACTAGTGAGAAGGAGACATTTATGAAAACTGTTCTGCGAGAGAAGGTATGTATTCAGAAGTAAAGCTTGATAGGTTGAACATGTGATGATAAATTTCTTGCACTTCATTTGGTATATTTTAGATATCAGTAGTAAAACCTTCTATAGCTTCCAATAGGCTATCTGCAGAATATTGTCCTGCCCCCATGTCTCTTAGTGGTTAATGGTTATCATAGAGCTTCAAATTGATGTAAGAACTCAAAATAACATTACTGATAAGGTAATCCCATAGAGCTGTTGGCATGCTTAGCTCTGCTCCATTGACTAAAATCAAATTGCAATTCTGTCTTCAAGTACATGTTTGAACTGTTATATGCAATCTCGTAGTTCTTGTTTCCTGCGCCTTTCTTTTGTTTTTGTTTGCACTGTTTAATATTTGAGCTCCTGCTAAAATCAATTTGCTATTGTGTTTTCTCGTACTTGTACTCACTGTTATATCCAGTGTGATAATTGTTGTTTTCCTGTTCCACTTTTATACTCCCTCTGTCCCAAAAAGATTGTCTTAGTTACTATTTGGACAGTCGCAAAATATTTTCTTTGACCACAATCTTTTCATATACTTCCTAAATATTTTGAATTGTTAACTATTGACTTATAGATTTTTTATTAAGTTTCTAAATATGTCAATTTTGTTTCAGAAACATTGAAAATTTTATGTCCAAAGTCACACCGAACATAAGTTAGACTCTTGTATTCCGAATCAAGATAACTTTTTTGGGATGGAGAGAGTACTTTATTTGGACTTGTTTTGTAATGGTTTCATATTCTTTTCTAACTACATATAATATTGCTTACATGATCTTGGTTGAAGTACTATCTGAATAATGGGTTCATTGCTTGTAGAGAATTGCATTGGATGAACTTGTCATGTCAAAAACCTTGCCTTTAAGACCTGGTGTTGAAGAGTAAGTAGTTTTCTTGCTTCAAGTCATTTGTTCATGTATTACATGCATTTAGTTTTCTCCACAAATGGTCATTTATTTCATGATGAAGTAATATCCTCGTCTGAACTTCAGTGATTTTTGAGCCATGCGGAAGATTTCTCCTTTAATCTTGCATCATAGTGAGGTCTCTTATGGTTACTCCATTCTTTTATTTGGGTAATGCAGTGCTAAGTGAAGAAGGAGAGAAAGATCTCCTTTCACAGGGTCGAAGCTCTAAATCATGTTCCCTTTATTTGCTTAAAGATTTACGCGTTGATTTTACTTTTAGTATTATATGCTGCTGTCAGGTTTTTAGGTTTATTCTTATTGAAAATTGAGGCTATTCAGTTTTTTCTACTATTATTTTTAGCAAATTTTAGAGGGAACGTATTCAGAATTCTAGGGTTATTCAATGTTTTCTAATTTGAGTTGGTATCAGGCTCATCTTGAGATCCAAGTCATAGTCCTCATTGTTTGGTGATAGCTGTATTAGAGTGGAGTTAAATATGCAATAGGTTAATGCAGTAGCTGAGCCAATAGGTCCTCTGGGATTAATCCCTGTTTGCTTTACTATATGAGTTATGACCTCGCTTGCCCCTTCCTATAGAAATTCGGGGCCAAACTCAACAGAGGAAATCTACAACTTTTTTGCTTTATATCTAGAAGTAATGGTTCCTTGTCGGTTTCATTGAGCTATATTTTACCCACTTGTAGTTCAGATATTGTGACTTTCTATATGTAACAATCTTCGGATCCTTGACACTTTTGAGTGTTTAGTTTGTGCAAAGCTTATGGTTTACAACAACACCTACCTCAATCCCAAACAAGTTGGGACCAGCTACGGAATACTCAGTGACTATGTTACTCCACTTAAATTCATATCATGATCATATTAAGCAAAATAAAAATGAAAATTACCTGCAGTTCCTTATATTTTCTAGTGGCATATAAATTCAACTCGTGGAAAAGCATAGGATGTAGAGTAGAAATGCTAATATGGTGAAACATATTCTCAACTAACAAGTATCGGATATATAGATAATTTTCTTTCATTGTGATTTGTGCCTAATATTTCACCAAGTCTGCATGGATTCCAAGATATTGTAGATCCTTTGAGAAACCTTCGTACTAATGATTTTTAGGTCTACCTCGTTCCCTTAACACCTTCACCCACCATGTTCTAACATCTGCGGACTTGTGCATCTGCCGTTCATCACCGGACATGACCATATCATCTCAAGAGACAGCCTCTTATTTTATCCTCGATATTTGCTACATGAACCTTCTTGCGGATGCAATCATTTTTTTTAAATAAGATGGGTAAAAATTGATTGAAAAGGTACCAAGAATATAATGAACTCAAATCTAATTCAACAGTAACCAACTACTCAACTATATCAATAAGTCTTAAGTTCAATTACACTTCCAGAAAGTAAATTCAACAACTCAAATGGGAAAAGGCCCAAACGGACATACAAAAATATTGATTATTGAAAGTAAGACTAGGGATTGATAGCGGAAGAAAGGCGATACGAAGCTCAGACTAAGAGTGGAGATGAGAGGATTTAGATTCTTCACTCAACAATGTACATAAGACTATTTTTCCTGGAATGTGGTATTTATCAACCTGGATCCCACACATAACCACTTAATGTGGTATTGGGCTGCTTTTCCATAACTAGTCTCGGCACATTCATAACAGTGGTACAGAAAAGTACAAGCTAAGACATCTGAGATAGCTGTTACACCAAAAATATAAATTTTGCAGACATCTTTTCTTCAGAACAGTAATATGAGAACTTTTGCCTTTAAAGCATCTGCTATTTCTCTGTTTGATGACCATGGTGTACGCCTGGCTGGGACAACTTTCACGCACCTCGACTAATTCCACGGGATACCTATCATCTATCATCAACAACAAGTACCAAATAACTCTGTCCACCAAGGCTAGGACAAATGAGAAAAATCACCTAGTATTTTTTTTTCGTCCTACGTTAGGATTTGAACTTGAGACTCATGACTCTCAAAAGCATCTGCAATTTTTTTCCAACCAAATGGTGTTCATGATGCAAAGAGGGTGATTTTCATATTTTCTTCTTTCTTTTGCCAACTTTCTGACTTAGCCAGATTTCTAATAGAGCTCTTATACTGCAAGGCATGACTCATTGCACTTCACATATGTTAAAAAAGAGACCCAAAATTTGTCCAGCTTGTTTACAATGGAGGAATAAATTAGTTGCAGATTCCTGATCTTTTTCACAAAAGAAGCACCTACTACATAGGGCGAGTGAGGCAGGTATTTTAGCTGCTACTCGGCCAAAACAAGCCACTTAGGATGAGCTTTAATCTTCCACAACATCTTCCAAGGACAGCTTACCTCCTACGATTCACCCTGTCTCTGCAATCATTTCTAATCTTATTTAGTCTTGTATGACCACATGTACATCTAGCATTCACATCTCTACAACACTCATCTTGAGGGTGTACTGGATTTTAGTGGCAACATTGCTAAGCTCTTGGTTTAAGCATCTAAAATTTGACATGTTCAGCAATTTATCAAATCGTTGATCCATAGATTTAGTTATAACATTTTCAAATGTCTTAAAGTTAACTTTTCCACGATAATTAAGAAAGAGGTTGCAGGTTAGGATATTAGCATGTCAGGCTAGCTCTTTAGCATCTCGATTAACCGTGTACAGTTAGTTTGATTCCTGTACAGTTAGTTTGATTCCGCGGTCTTTGTATTTATTAATTTGATTGGTCGATCCTTAGTTTTGTCATAGTTCTCGTAATGAATTTTGCAGATTTATTGATGAAGCATGTGAAGAAGGTGTACCAGTAGTGATGCTGACAGCCTACTGTAAAAGTGGGGAGAAACAAGTCAGGTTTACTGCTAATTTCAATTCTTTGCATTTCAAATATGAATTTATAAGATTTTTTTTTTTCTTGAACATTAAGTTCTTTATATAGCTTTAGGGTGAGGTAGGGTTGAATGAAATTGAATACGTTAGTCTAAATTGCTAATGCCGAACACTTGAAACTGTTGAATTTGGGGATCTGCCAGTGTTAAATTGATGTTTCTTAAAGCACCCAAGGGTGTGTCATAGTGGTTAATGAAGTGGGTGAAAATGATGAGAGACAAACACACTAGGTGATTTTTCCATCTGCCTATGCCTTGATGGACAAAGTTACCTTGTACCTATTCTGAGAAGGCAGTAGGTAGTCGGTAGAATAGTCAAGGTGTGTGCAAAATCACCCAAACGCCATTATCAGTAAAAAAAACAATGCGTTTCTTGGATCTAGATTATATGCTTAACAGCTTTTTATGGTCTTTGTTGCTAGAACGTCATCATATAAACTGAATGATTCTGCAGGTTGATTCATATCAGGAAATAAGTAAAATCTCTAAAGCAAGTTGCAGCATTAGTTATCGAGAGGACTTTTGGTTGGCATGCAGTATTTCCCATTTTATCCAACATCAGTGATACTTCTACACTTGCCTGTCAAAAAACCCGTTTTGGTTTCCTCCCATAAGAAATTGGGTTGTTTTGATGTGAAAGAGTCTGCATACATTCTGCCAATCATTGGAAAAGTAACCAGTTCTTTGATTCACTACAGATCTATCATTGAGAAGCTTGGAAATGATAAAATGGCAAAGATAAAAATAATTGGAACTGAGGAGGTAAAACGAAGTGCCTATGGCCAACTTGTATTAGGCGAAGGGGTGGCGTCTGACCTAGGTGAGCAACTGGCTAAAGAAGCAAGAAAAGCAGGTAAATTGTCTCAGACAATCTGGTTCAATTTCGTTGCACAATCTGCTAAAATATCATGGCATAAGCTGGTTGCCTCTCTTTGTACCATATTTCAACATAAGAAACTGCACACCTCCTCTATATTATTTTGACCCAGTTTCCGCTGAGGAGCAAAGAATTGCTAAGGAGGTTGCTTCCATACTAAAGTTGACTGTCGACATTGATACTACTTCAAGTGAAGGGTTAGTTCTATCATTCTTTTCTTTGTTGTATTTTTAATTATTTTGTTGTTTTAATGGTTTAGTTTCAGTTTTACACCATGAAGTTATATTACCTGGATGAAGATGCTTGAATAAACTTGTCAAAATCAATAATCAACTGCACTTCAATCCGAACATGGTTGGGGATCTTATCAACAATTAACTTGAATTGAGATGCTTCATGGAGGGTGCTAACATGTTGTTTCCCACATGCTTTGAAGCTGGACATTTCATGTATCTAGTGGTACTTTGAGATATACCCAAGGAAAAAAGAATATTATTTGCTGTGAATTAATTGTAATGAGACTTGTCAAAAAAAAAAAAAAAAAAAAAGAGGGGGAGGGGAGGGGAGGGGAACTCTGGTCCAAAAAGAAATTGCTTCTCCGTTTCTGGTGGATCATAGTAAATGCATTAGCTTCTTATTGATCTCATTTGTGCTATTTCAGACCATGTTTCCTTCACTCATTACACTTATTTGGCATGGCCATGTTTGAATGAATTCCTTGTTACTTGAATTCACATTGATCAGACTAGTTGGTGATATTTCTGTTTGTTACAGAGATAATCTTAGGAAAAACTGCCAAATCAATGTCATTGATACTACACGGAATTGGATGCAAATGCTAGATATTATTATAGATTCATACAGTGACTTTGAATGTTCAGTAAGAGTATGTTGTGAAATAGCCATATTATACAATATCGTACATCCTGGACAAAAGTATGTCAAAGGAGCAGTAAGAGTCCATGTTACATAGTGGATCATATAGCTCACTTTTGGAGCTTTGATTTGTAGTTGAAGACAAATTACTCAGAAGCATTTGGGGCTAGCTGAAATTAATGCATATTTGTATTGAGTGCATGCTGCAATTTGGCACACAGTAGGTCTGCTGTTCAGTTATCTAAATGTGGTCTAATACTTTATTTACTTCTAATATAGATTGCAGAATGTTGTGGCTGCACTGAGGGCTGGGGCAGAATATGCTGATGTACCTGTGCACAATTGTGTGCTTGTTTCTGGAAGTCTATCTGGTGTTGCTGGGGCAGAGCGAATTGGCATGTCTTGCGTTGTGGTCCGGAGCAGGTTGATTTTTCAAAACCAAGTTTAAATACCAAATTCTTGAATGCAATATAAATACTTTTTGTCTTTAACAGTAGGCATATATCAATCAATTAGCTTTACTCTATCCTAAATTAGTTGGATTGGCTAAATAATCCTATATTATATGTGGGTGAGAATATGTGTCACTTTATTCCAAAATAAGACTAGTACCACATCCATCCTGCTAAATTAGTGTTAGCTAGTTTTACTTTTTGATAATTTTCTTTTACTTATTAGTATAAACATTGCTGGATATCTTTTCTGAATAATAATATTTTTTTGTGTGTGAGAAAGTTCAACGGCCAGAGCTGAGTTTCCTGGAGCTAAAGCAATAATGGATGGATTTGGTGGTGCAGATTTAACAATATCTAGGCTGCGGCAAATACAAGAGTCCTGATATTTGATTCAAAAGCCAAAATCCTGTAAAATTTCTAAACTTAAAAGGAGTGTAATTGCGCTTCTGTAAAATTATTTACTGTGAAATATGCAGGCATAAGTTAAAATGCAGTATCATCTTATAGCCACTGACCATTTGTGGAATTACTTCTCAATTTTGGTTTTCATTTCATCTCTTTGTAAAAAATCTCGAACATTCAGCTGCCCCTTGTTCTTTTTTGGATTTCTGTCTAATTAGGTCAAATCAATATATATATATATATATATATATATATATATATATATATATATATAGCTATAAGAAAGAATTGTTAATAACCACAAAAGGAAGAAAAACAAGGTCCCTCTATAATTTACTGTATTGTGAAGATAATCATGTTTGGCAACTCAAATTATGAAGTTACAGGTTACATTAAAGAGAACTAATAGAAAAGTAGTTTCAAGTTATAAATTACATTCTCCTATACAGATATAATTTGCTAAGCATATCTACGAAATCCATCGTTCATAAAATTAGTCAAGGGTGAGGTATATGAATTTCCTACAACTTTGGAATATTCATTCCACCACAGCATGAAGCTGCTTTGAGACAAGAAAATCTCAGGAGACACCAAGAAGTTATTAACCATGTCCATTACATACTGCTCAAATTTGATCAGGTTTTCTCTAGCTGATTCTTGGTCTTGTGGACTACTACTTTGTCCATCTTTCAACACTTGACAAGAGATCATAGCTTCCTCAACATAAGCCCAGAAGCAAGAATCAACTGTTAGACTAGAGGCTTGGCTCCTCTGGTATGTTTGAGTATTTTCACCAGTTAACCATTTCTCCAGTAGTTTATAATGTTCACTTCTTCCGTGAAGTACATAATTTCTCTTTCCCCTACCATAATACTCAGCTATGTCGAGTGGTTCAACCATCCTTCGGTAGTTTGTTGCAGCATAAAGCAAACGCTTTCGGCGAGTTCTCCCCTCCTTCCAGGGCAAATTTTCCACTTCAGTTACTGTTCTTTTCCAGAAAAGCTTCAAAGTTCTGTGATGCTTGATTAGGTTTTCTGTGCTTGCAATCTCGTCTCTGCTTCTGGAACGTCTGGTTTTATATTTGTCATAATACCCTGCCTCTTCCAAAGAGTTTTTCATGTACCATTCAAGGTAAGACATGGACTTTTTGGTTTTACTTATTTTGGAGGGATCGAAAAGCTTCTGCTTGTGTTTGGCCTGAACCTCTGCTCTTTTAGCAATATTCATTGCAAGATAGCTCAAGTTAACATTTTCCTGTTGCAGTTAAGAGACAAATATCTGAAATTTGCTGACAAAAATAAACATTAAGAGAAAAAGAAAGAAGTACTCTGCTGTATGGCGTTTTATAGTCCATTTAACCAAGAATTTTTTGCCTCAAGTTAATTTCATGTTATACGCCTTCCTATCCCACCAACAAACATAGCCTTGTGCATTCTTTAATACTTCAACACAAAATTCTTACTTTACGACTTGTATATGCACCTGAATGACTCAAGTTTTATCTTTCATCAAGATTCCCGTTGTGTTTCGGTAGATGAACCGTCAAAGTGGGAACATCACAATTTGATCAAGTAGCAAGGAAGTATATTTACCTGTACCATTCCAACTCCAGTTGCTTCTAGCAGTAGGTAGGTACCTGCTTGAAGTGGATTACTTATTGTGTCAGGCAGCTCTGAGATTCCCCTGCAAATGGCTTTGTTCTTCAACTGTTCCAAGATATGTCCATAATCAATAACCTGAGAGCAGTTATTTAGATTTTCACTTTCAGCACATCTTGAGCTCATTATCATCAACAACTCCAGAATCGACTGTGGTTCCTCGAAGCAAGAGAAACCTGATTCTGAGCCGAAGAGATAGGTACCAAATGGCATGTACCAGGTCGGAGTAGTCAAGGTAGCAGCAGAGGCATTATGGTCTGAGATCAGGAATCCTGGAACTGGATCTTTATCTGAGACCACATGCAAGAAGCAAGAGCTCCACATCGGATGCTCTGACATGGCTTTTTGAAAGCCATTGTTACCAAGAAGTGGGGACCCAAAAGTAATGCAGAGGATATGCTGCACACCATAGCTGGGAAGGCTCTCAAGCAGCCACAAGGTGAAGAGAGATGCAACTGATCCTCCCAGAGAATGTCCAGTTACAATTAGAGGTTGGCTGCTGGTGAACTGCATCGAAGCATACAAAGCCACAATGCCAAAATCAGTTCCACATATAAGAGATAATCCAGCCGACAGTTTACATTTCATTTGCACATTATAAGCTGGAGAGCAATCATTGGTATCTTTCTTCCATCAATCTCGTGTTTGGTTACTACTATTAATCATCCTCCCTGCTAAAGAAGGGATAATTAAACTTTGTGTTTAGTTGTCTAACGTTAGCAATTCTTCTGCAAGCAGAGGCCCCATGCTTATGGATTATTGCGAGTTGCGACCTCCTCTAGTCTCCTAGCATCCTGCCGTGGTCATCCCCAACTATCTTTTCTTTTTGGTTGTGTTTTTCATTACTCATATCGTATTCCAACCAACTGAAGAATGTGTATAATTCTTGAACTCTAAACGCGATCTCACTATACTCTCATCCTTATTTACGAATGTAAATAACTTTTCGTCATTTCCTATCTAATTAATCATCCAGCTCTAATCCCATGAATTACCTCCTTATACAATGTCATACATTTTAAATGATCAACTCAAGATTACATCTCAAAATTAAGGATCATTTACTCCAATTAACTAACAATTTTGTCATTTCTGGAACACAAATACATGTATAAAATTACAATAACACAATTGTGCTAACGCGTTCAATGTACATATCAAAAAAGGAAGCAAAATTATGTACCTGTTGTTTGAGAAGCGAGAGCTCCTTCTCAAGAGAAGCAAAAAGGGCAAAAGCAGCTTTATGAATGGAGATGGAACTAGTATTACTTCTGGTGCGAAGAAAGTCGAATGACGTGATTTGATCTGAAGAAATCAGCTCTCTGAACTCTTCTTTCAAATGATTAACAGCACAATTGGGTGAAGATACAAAAGCTATAATAGAACCCTTTGATGGGCTTTCATAAATTTGGTTTTTAACAGAGAAAGGAAGTGATGGGTCTTCCAAAAGAGTGAGATTCTGTTTTTGAAGCTTTGAAATTGCTTCCCATGACTGATTCAATAGGTCTGATCCTAACAGTAGATTTGCCAATTCCAGTCCAGTGTTGTACCTGAAAAAAAAGAAGAAGAAGAAGATGATCTAACCTTTGAGTAAAGACGATAAACTGAGAAGTAATAGAGTTGATTGCTTACAAGGACACCATTGGAGAGCAAGCTTCAAATCCAAGTTAACGAATATTTAACTGGCTTTCCAATTCAAGATTTTGTCAAACATTGCCTAGGATAACCTAATTTATATTCTAATTCCGCCTTTCTCAATTTATAATGACATATTTTGCATTTTGAAATTTAAGCAAGTTAATTTTTTATTATAAATTTTTAATATATTTTTAAATATTTTAAATTATTAATTATTGTGACTTATAATATCTTTTAGATAGTTTATAAAAAATTTAAACATTCTATTAGCAAATTCTAGGTCAAACTTAACTTGTTTGATTCGAAATGTGTCACATAAAATGAGACAGAGATAGTATTAGTTTCATTGATTTGCGAGGTAAATTATCCTCAAATCATAATTTTTGAGCTAGTTATTTTAGAGATAAATATCTAAAAATATATATGAATATTGATCGAGATTATTGTAATCATGCCAAACTTTGAAAATAAAAGGTCATTTTCAAAGTTTGGCATTATATATGTGTCCAAGTGGACATGTTACTATTTATAGTAATACAATATTTATGATGTCCACGTGGACACATATATATCTTTAAAATACACTATTTAATGATGCAAGGGCTAAAAAGTCATTCGTAAAGTTTGATATCATAACAATAATTTCAATCAAAATTGAAGTATTTTTTAGATTTGTTTCTCTTTATTTTAACTTAAAGTTAAGATATTTGCTTAGAAATGAAGATTAGATTGAAGTTTAGTTTTCGATTAGTAGAATAAAAAATGGTAGATTAGAACAATGTAATAAGTAGTACTATTTATCTAGTAGCAACTCAATTCCTATATATATATAGAGAGCGCGCTTTAACTCAAAATTGAAAGTAAATAAGAGTTATCTATTGAAAATTTTTGGTGGTTGATTAATCTTAATTTAAGAGTCCAATGCCTAGACCTGGCAGTTTTTTTTTTATAGTTTATTTGATGTTATATGTTCGTGGGCGTAAGTTATTTTTATTGGATTATTAGAGATATATTATCATTTCCATATTTTAGTCAAAATATTATTTATTTATTTTTTTATTTTTTGTCAAAATATTATTGATTTTCTAATGTTGATGCTTTAACTTAGTGTTATTGTTCAGCCTGTGCTTCTTCTGCTGTTGTTGGCTATTACAAGACTGTTTTAGGGGCCCAATGAACATAAATGGGCCTCCAGGACCTTTTGGGCCGCAAACTCTGCCATGACCCAGTTGGTTGATTCAAAAGGAGTATTCCCCCAAAAAATAAAATAGAGATAAATTATAGAAATATACGTCTTTGTTTTACTTATTTTCATTATATCCTATTATTTTTAAAATTGTTTATTTTTTTTAATGTGTTTGAGTTGCATATTAATGTATCTGAACTAGTATTTAATCTATTAAAGCTGGTATTTAATGTATTCGAGTGAATATTTAATGTATTTGAATTACATATTGTGTGTTCGAGTTAGTTTTTAATGAATCTGAGCTACATATTAATGTATTAGAGTTTCAATTATTGTATTTAATTTTTAAAATTTTAAAAGAATTAATGTAATTAAAAACTTATTAGGAATATAATGTTATTTCAAATAAAAATTATGAAATTTGTGTCATTTTTTTTAAAAAAAATATAATGAAGAAAAAACAAAAAAAATGTTTTACTTGTTTGGGTAAGAGGATAATTAGAAGTTTAACATAAGGTTATGTATTATTTCACAATAAAAAAACATCTGGTATTTGGCTTTTTTTATTCTTTCTATTTGGTGCAATGTTGTATAAAATGGAATAAAATAAGCAGTACTCCCAGTACAATTGTACAAATGATCACGAAGGTGCAAGAATGCTCGGTAAGTTTAAAAGATAGTAATTCATACGAATAATTCGAATTAATTATTTTTTTATGTCTTCTGAATTATACAGATAATACTTATATACAAAGTTAATATACACATTATTTTTGTCTTGGTGAAACGATCCCTTGTAATCCTTTTTCCCTCTGCCCACCAAGCAAAACACACCAAACCCCACTCTACAGTACACTCCTCTCTCGCTGTGTGATATATTTTTTTTTATGGGTGCAGTGGATATGTCAGTTTGAATGAATTTCTATTTGGTCTTTTCTTATAGTGGAACTGTTAATTTCTTCATTGCTTAATACTACTTCTGTTTCTACTCCTCTCTATTTCTTACTTTGTCCATAACTGAAACCCCTCTCCAGTTTTGTCCAACTTGTTGGATAAATAGTCTTTGATTTTAACTTTAAGATTTTGAGGAGAAGATACTATGGTGATTATTTCTACATGTTTCTCATAATTTCCATTTTCAAATTTCAAAACCACAAATAAACCCCAAAAAAGTCCATACTTTTTTAGGTGTTCCTTTTTTCTTGCTATTTTTGCCTTAACTTTGCAATACAAAAGCCAAGAAAAGAACACCCTTTTTCTTGTTTTTGCATAAAGTTGGGTTCTTTATTGTTATTTTTGCATGGATAGGTTGGTAGGTGATCAAGGAGGGAGTAGTAGTAACATGTTTAGGGACTATAGAAAAGGGAATTGGACAGTAAAAGAAACAATGATTCTAATAGAAGCAAAAAAAATGGATGATGAAAGGAGAATGACAAGGCAAGAGGGAAAACCAACAGAGTTAAGATGGAAATGGGTAGAGGATTATTGTTGGAGAAATGGTTGTTTGAGGAGTCAAAATCAATGTAATGACAAATGGGATAATCTCATGAGAGATTTCAAGAAAGTAAGGGAATATGAAAGAAGAGTTGTTGAAAGTGGTGGAGAAGAGATTATAAGATCTTATTGGAAGATTGAGAAGAATGAAAGGAAAGAAAAGAACTTGCCTACTAATATGTTGCCTGAGATTTATGAAGCATTAGTTGAAGTTATGGACAAAAAAAGTCAAAGAATGTTGTTGCCTTCTTTACCTCCCACATTACAACAACAATCTACTCCTTTGCCAATTCCACCAATTACAACAACAGTAACACAAACTGATTATACTACTAATGTTCCTTTTACCACAGTAGGTACTCTTATCTCCTAGTTTTAATTTTATTTTATTAATGATCACTATTTAACTAGTAGCTAGTACTATTATAAAGTCCACTCTCGTTTGCTTTAAAAAAGTTAAATAGTTGACATAATTGCTTTAGAGAAAGTTCTTTTGCCCTGTCTATGTGTTGCATCTTGAATATTCTTGATATCTTTCTAGTTTCTCCATGATTTATTTAGAACTGTTCCTTTCATTGTTCCTAGTTAATTTGGCTACTTACCTTTCGGGTGGCCTTGTGGTTAGGGCTTGAGACTTTCATGTTGACCATCTCAAGTTCGAAACCCTTTGCCAGCGAAAGCAAGGAGTTGGCCTTCCAGGTCCGTTGCACCAGGCTTGACCTAGTGTGAGTTACCTCTCCTATGTGGTTTGCGAGTTATTGTATAGGAGCAGGAGTTTTACCCTGTGCGCACCCAAAGTAGCGGCTGCAAGTTTGCCTTGTTATAAAAAATAATAAAATTGGCTACATATTTTCATGCTGCATTCTTGATATTTTTCGAAGACAACCTTTTTGTTTAGTTTCTTGAAATAAAAATATACTTACTCGCAGGTTTAGATGAGCAAGGATATATATGCCATGGGTTGAGATATTCTATGAGATTATTTTATTCCACGTTATGTATGAGATATTTATTCCGCTATGTTAATTAGTACGAATCGTGGAGTTAGTTAATAACTCGAATCAAACATGACAAGAATCCTAAAGTTTATCCTGAGATTATTATCTGGTTGCAAATGGATCTTATTTGCATTTATATCAATCTAACACATCAATCTAGAAATACATTGACAGTTGAAACTGTTTCATTCACTCAATTTTGTTATAGCTGGTGATATTTTATCATGAGCATTTAGTATTAATGAAAATTCCTTTATGATATACCCCATCTGTTTATGTTTTGGAGATGTGTGATAGCTCAGATCCTGATCATAGCAGTGAGCGTTCAGATTCACCGGCAAAGAAAAGAAGAATGAGAGGAGGAGGTGAAGGAACTAGTGGCACATCAAAACGTAACATTAACAATTCATCACAAGAAGTTGGCTCTGCCATCTCCAAGAGTGCTGCTATTATAGCAGAAGCAATACAGTCTTGTGAAGAAAGAGGAGATAGAAGACACAAAGAACTCTTAAGCTTGCATCAGAGAAGGCTACAAATTGAGGAGTCAAAAGTTGAGATCAATAAAGAAGGCATTAATGGACTTGTTGATTCTATCAATAAACTTGCTAATTCCATCCTTGCTTTGGCTGGTAACAAGAACCAATCAACTGATCCTAAATAGCTACTCATCATGTGTCTTTGTCAATCTTGAATAGTATGATTATGTTGTTGTTTCATAGTTCATACTATATCTTATTATATAATACTAAGTTGATGAGCTCATTGTAACATGATCGATTCATTTATAAATGCAATTTAAGTCATTTCCTTTGGAATTCTCACATTGATCCAACTTTTCACAACACAAAGTACTTCTTTTGTTTGAAATGTAACCTCTAAACTTAGCTCTCTGATCTAAGCACACAAGAATGTGACTTAGCTATCAATAAAGTGGTATGAAAATTACAGGAGACAATGATATATCTAATATTTACAAAGGCAGAAGATGAACTGTTCCAAAAGCCACTGTGTTTATTGAGTTTTATACACAAGGGGTGTTCAGATTATAGTTCAAATCGTAATAGAGATAAAGATATGTTCTCATGATAAGTCGTATTAGTGCATATAGTATCTCGTATATATACGTTGGTGGGAGGCAGCAAATACCATATTCATACTGAATCAAAGAAAATAATTGGTTCATTGAAGGCAAAACATGACAAAGCAGCAGTCAAGATGAACTATTGTGTTTACTGATTCTGCACACATGTTGTGTTGTTTTCTACTATACCATATTTCAGTTTCAGAAAAAAATAAGAGAGTAATGGGCAAGTCTGAGTAAAGAAATTGTTTGTAGGGCATGACAAAAGGACTGGTCAAAGGTACCTTCCAGTCAATAAATGGCCTTGACTAGCATTGCAAAATGGCCATTTATGTGTTATTTTTCATGTCAGTTTTGTGGAAGGTTTGTAGTCATGGAAAGGTTTGGGCTTTCCTTTTCCCATTATTATTGGCTGGATGTGTATGCTTTCTTCAGTTTTCCTGACACAACTTGCCCATACTAACATTTTATTTTTAAATTATACTATTCCTTTCGTTTAAAAAAGAATAATTTAGTTTGATTTGATATCAAAAAAATATAGAAAACTTTTGAATCTTGTTTTTCTAAATTAAAGTTATATCAAATATACGAAATTTTCTTTTGATTTTATAGTCTTAAACATGTCACGTGAAAAAACTGAAAATAAAATATTATCAAAAGAAAAAAGTTAATTTTGTTAAAAAACAAACTAAAAAAGAAGGGTTATTCGTTTTTAAACGAAAAAAGTAATAGACATGCATTATTAAATGCATATTTAAAGCGTGTGAAGTTTTGATTATCTCTTCCAATATGAAGTTTTAGAACTATTTACAATGGAAATTCAACTTTTTTTTCTTCAAGTATACATTCTTTTCATGGGAACTTGATGGAGTCTACTAAATGAAAAATAAATAAATTTTGTGATGGAAATTTATTCAAAAGAATAATTATATAACCATATGAATATCATTAATGTATTTAAAATCAATAGTTTTTATTGGTATATCATAATGATATAGTAAGTATTTTGAAAAATTAAATTATCGAACTCTATGTTTTCAATACTTGTATTGTAGATATGAAAATATAAAATTATTTAAAAATACAATATAAAACTAATTGCTATGAAATTAAATTTTTAATTGGACATGAATTTAAATATTTTACTTTATTTTATAACATGAAAACCCACAAATTACAAAAACTATCAAAAATTTCTCAAGATATCAAAATATTTTAATTCTCCCTATAATATTCATTTTTTAACCCATAATTTATAAATTTATATTTCAAAAATAAAAAACCATCATTTTAAATTTTATCACAAAAAAAAAATTCGTTCTCGCAGGGAGGAACAGCAAAATATTTTGGGGAAAAAACGGACACAGAAACAGAGTGAACAAACTTGATTTTCTGGGTAATCTGATAACGACGGGGTAAACTCTCGACGGTATCGGTTTTGCCAGAGGAGTTGGTTCAATTGTATGGTTTGAAGTTCCGATCGAGGTTTAGTCGTCCAGTCAAGGCGTATACTCAGTTTCGTTGTTGTTGGGTCTTCGTTCGTTTTGCTGTGTCGGCTCGATTCAATTTTGGTAAGGGATTTCAGCTATACAGAATGTTCATTACTAATCCTATACTTATTAATTAGTGCTTGGATTTTAATTTTTAATAGATCTATGTGTTACGAATTGAAATGTTTGCCTTTGATTCTTTTCTTCTGTGATATTTCTTCATCTAGTGTTTTTATCACTGTTAAATATTGGATTGAAATTTTGAATATGTTTGTTGTTAGACAAAGTAAAGGGATTGTAGGAAGTAATCTGAAACTAAATGAAGTGTTGAGCTCAGGTTTATGGAATGATCGTACCATGGGTTTTTGCTAAATATTGAATTCGGGTTTCAACAAGTAAAAGGAGTTTTGTGTTGTTACGGATGATAGGTAGTGTTTGGGTTGGTAGGCAATTCTAGGTCTGTTTAATTGCATGTGTCTTTATTTGCTTTCAATAAAATTAATGTTCTTTTTCCGGAAAAATGCCCCGAAGAATATTTGTAAAGGAGGAAGGCTGTTCATGGACATGTAGCGTAGGATACTAAGGTAGGTGCTTTTTATTTTGGTTTGTAATAGTTTAGATTTTGTTTTGAACCCATTTTTGGTGCCTGTGATTGCTTCTCTTTGAGTTTTTCCAAATGAGTTAGTATTTGAGCCAATACAAGTCATCTAAAGCGACTATGCTAAAACCACGAGACTCAAGGAGCGCCTCACACCTTCCTCTCGTTCAATAGAATTCCTTAACTAGAATCTGTGTCGTTGACCAGTCTATTAGAATCAAACTTGTTCAAAAAGCGATATTTGTTTATCAAAGTGACTTGGCACACCACAATCCAATGTAAAGTGGCGCCTCCAATTTTAAAAATGATTCCCTTTTGAAACACATTTTTTGTCACTTTCAGTCTTGTAAACCCTTTTGGAACTTAAAACGAAAATCTGTTCTTTTATGGTTAAACATGGGGTGTGACAGTGCTATCTTAGTAGTTTTCATGTTGCTTTAGAGAGATGAATATATTTACATATGTGACTAATTATTTCAAAAAGGGATATTTGTGTATTAAATTGACTAGTTCCTGAGTTGGTTATAGTATGCATTCAAGTGGGCCTTTTTGTTTGCTTGGATCATGGTGCATTTATTTTGTAGTGGAGTTGATTACTCCATTAATCTGCTTAAATTATTAGTTTAGTTTGAATTACAAATAGTTGAATATGTGATTATTAAGCAATTGAAGTAGGAAATATGAATGTCTAAACTAGGACTATGTACACTTTGTTAGTTCGTGGTCTTAAGATGTGAAGGATATGCTAGAAGTGCATGATAGAGCTAGATGGAAATTCTAATATAAAGAAGAAACATAATCTGAATTCTGATGTAATGAGTAAAAATTTGCATATTGCTCTACATTTTTTGCTAGATTACAGACAGTTTCAGAAAGATTTGATTTTCTTGATCAGCTATTGACAGAAAGTTCCCTCGAGGGTGTCATGGGGTTGAGCAAAACTGAAGTGAACTTGAAGAGGTTACTTGTAACTGCACCACAGCAGCAAAATCAAGCAAAGCTTATACATGTATGCACAGGTCATTCAAGTTCAACACTTTATAGAGAATTGATAACTGTATTTGTTTATTTTTCTTTTCATTCTTCCCTATGGCTTGGGTTTGCATGTATGTGAGACTTGTCGTGAACATGGTGAATTTATCAGCTCATTGATTTGATTCTGTTTTTTTTTTATATATATAAATTAAGATATTATATTCTTGAATAGATGATTCATTTTTCAGTCTTTGAGTCTGGGTATATCTGGATTGTAATTCCATTTCTTATTTTTCAGTCTTCGAATTTGGGTATGTCTGGTTATCTAATTTGGAAAATTTGTGTCGACCTAAATCACATTTTATAGTTACACAAAACAACACATCTGGTGGTCTTGATTTCCTGGGCATTATGATTTAAGAGGCTCATTTCTTTGACTTTCATGATATGCTTTGAGAAGCTAACTTTGAAACATAGGCCTGTGTAAATGAACCTTATAGGTATTGATTGACTAGCAGTGGTTTGATGGCTATATGCTTTTTGATATCTTTTTTTTCCTCTTCCTCTTGCCTATTATTTTGCTAGAGGTTTTGAAGAACTTAGGAGTTGTGCTATTTAATGGAGCTCATAGAATCTGTGTGGACCGTAAGCATTTAAGAAAGTCTTCTTCCTATTCTGGAAGCTTTAAATATTTGAGCAGCTTCAGGTGAACTGGTAGCTCTGTTGATTCAATAACAAAATGAAGGGTAACAAGGATTATCATTGTTCTGATACCAGTACGAGTCCATCCATGAAGAAGGCTATGTTTCTTCATCCTACTTGGGCTGATTAAGTGGGTCTTTCCTCAAGTAATTTTATATGGACTGTTTGGGGAAAGATGAACCGTTCTGCCTTTTATGGACAGAGAGGCTAATGGTCAACTCTGTCCCTTATTAAATATACTCTCCTATTTTTGTTTATTTATTGAGTAAAACTGTATTGGAAAATGATAGTGTTCTATGGCTTTAGTATTGGGACTTTAGTGCATACAGAGTACTCGCATTCTCTAAGGATACATCTTTTTGGGTTTTGCAATACAAATTTTGTATACAGTTCAACACATTTACCTGTCAAATATATTTTTTTGGAGCGAAAGTACTTTTCTGATCTCAACAAGGTGATTAAGATTAGTAGTACTGCAATATCACCATATCCAGGATGAACAGGGCTCAGCAAGGCTCGTCCACCTACGGAATTTTTGTAATCAGATGTAGGATGAGAGATATAGTCATAGTAATACCTCCTTGTCTTCCCTAATCTTCTGAACAAACATGCATCAAATGTTCCTTTGATGTCTCTGATGGAGCCTCTATTCCAGGAAGCTGATCTTTTCCTTTTCCATTGTATGTTCTCCGATGTAGTTGCTATATGTGAAAGTTGATAATTTTCTGTGCACACAGCTGTAACTTGCCGCATAGGTTGTTTCTACTTTCTGTGAAAAGCTTTTAAGAAAATCATGGCATAGGCAATTGCTTGTACAATTTGTCATCTGAATTTTTTCTTCATGGGGCATATGCATTTACTATTTCCTTTTGTTACATCTTTCACAGTATGTTGCCACTTTGCGGGAACTACTGGAGCAGTTGGCTGACGAGAGGAATTCTGATGGATTACCAAGGTCTATATGCTTTGTTCTTTTCCAATTAGATAATTTGAAAAAAACTCTATGTTGCTTGGACTCTTCAAAATCGTTAGTGGGTGCGTGTCGGATTATCCATCTGTAGTGTATTTTTGAAGAATCCGTCACGGGTCCGGCATCAAAATTGAAGAGTCCAAACAACTTAGCTGAAAACTACATGCTGCTACAAAAATTTCCAGACTGTTGGCTTCCTTACTATATGTGACTATTTTTTATAATGTCCTCGCCTTCTGTTTGTTTAGTTTGAATATCATTTAAATTATTTTTTTTTGGTAAAGAAATTGTATTATTACCGAAGTGGGAATTATCATTTGAATTTAACATGTATGCTTCCTAGCCTTTTCGCTCTACCTAATCAATAAAGTGGAAACCCCTTATCATGGTCGGTTAGATGGAGAGTCACCCTCCTTTGATCTCAACTCTGCCTACCCTCCCCAAAATTGGACATATTTTAGTTATATTTTTTATAGAGTGGACTAATTTACTGCCTATAATGAAAAAGTCGCATCCTGAGAGTATGACTAGCCTATAATATATGCTTCCTAGCCTTTTCACTCTACCTAATCAATAAAGTGGAAACCCCTTATCATGGTCGGTTTGATTGAAACTCACCCTCCTTTGATCTCAACTCTGCCTACCCTCTTCCAAATTGGACATATTTTAGTTATATTTTTTATAGAGTGGACTAATATCCTGCCTATAATGAAAAAATTGCATCCTGACAGTATAAGTAGTCTATTTTATCTCCTTCTATGGAGGAAGTTATGATGCTCTATGCAGACCGTTTGGTGGTGTGTCTAAGCAGTTATTTTCTGCATTTTTCTGCTTTTGTTATAAGTGAAATGACCAGGGATGACATAAAAGGAATTGTTGTCTTCCTGTGTTTAGAATAGAACTTCAGCCATATAGTTCTAACAACTCTTTTTTTCTTTACTGTATGAGGAGAACGTTTTGAGCTTCTATAAACTAGTCATTGAGAGTTTTTCCTGTATTGAAAAAGCTAATATGGATTGATTTAATGCCTGAAACACTTTACTTAGGGGTGTATGTTCTTATTGGATCTCTTTTGTTAAAATAAATAAATAAATTTACTAGATGCTTTCTTCCTGACGTTTGTTCAATTTTCACGTTGTCTCCCAATATAGGGTTTCAAAAGCCAAGGTGAATGAATACGCTGAGAACATTGAAACTGTTGCTGCCAAGTTAGCTGTGCCCATGGTATGCACGTGCTAGTGTCATTTCTTGTGATTTACCATTCAGATTTACCTTGCTTTCTTATACGAAAACATATCATATTGAGTTATTTTACTGATTTTGATGGAATATGGAGGAGCTGCCATTTTTTAATCAAATAGACTGTACATGAAGTTTAGTGCCTTATTGTTTGCTTTTAGTCCATAG
The DNA here is from genome assembly GCF_036512215.1 of Solanum lycopersicum. Classification (NCBI taxonomy): domain Eukaryota; kingdom Viridiplantae; phylum Streptophyta; class Magnoliopsida; order Solanales; family Solanaceae; genus Solanum; species Solanum lycopersicum. The sequence goes on along the minus strand of NC_090801.1, from coordinate 55,505,007 downwards.
CGCTCAGCATTCAGACTTCATTAACCTTACTGTTACTTCTGTTGCCATACTCTGTTCTTTTGATGTTTTTGAACGTGTTTCAGTCTTCTCTTCTGGAGTCACCTTTCAATCTATAGACATATGGTAGTAGTTATTTGAAAATATTCTTGCTTCTATTTATATGGTTAACAAATAATCATCTTCAACCACGTCCAGTCTGATGTGCATACACCCGAGGAACCTGTGGCTGAGAGTTCCAGCAGTGGCACTCCTAAAGCAGAAGAAAGTGTGAATTCTGCTTCCGAAGGATTGAGAAGAAGATTTGGGTACCTGCATTTTAGCTGTTGCAATGTTTTGTTTTATAATTCTATCTCTTGACAGTTGTTCTTTGAATGAAACAGGGTCCATTCAAACAATGAGGAGAGATCTCGAGATACCATTGATTCTGATCAATCATCAGCTGCAGTCAAACTGGATGATGCTGCACGGACACATATTGAGAAGCACAGGTACTCTATCTGTACTACTTTTCTGTATTAATATTTATACAGTTTTTTTATTTGATGACTTCTGTTCCTCCAAGGCTTTCCCAATGAATATCTGTTCCTGAGAAGGTACAGCTTGCCATGTGTGGCTAAAAGTGTAATAGGTATGCATCATCTAAAAAAAAGTGTAACAGATATCTGCTCTTATGGTGTAGTTGATCTAGTTAAATATAACCAGAACGGTGTAGGAATACTCTAACCCCCTCTTCCCCTTCTCAAAAAAAGAAGAAGAAGAAGAAAGGAACTCAAAAAGATTTATGGGAGTATTCTCATGGATAACATACTAACAAAGGTATTTGTAAGGTCGAAGTTAATATTTACTAAAGTAGTTCAATGTCACTATGCTTTTGTGAACGGAGGCAGATAATAGGATCAACTTAGTTGCTAATGAGAAGTTGTACTGAAGAAGACGACAATGAAAAGTAGGTGTCCTTTGTAAATTAGATGTAGAGAAGTGGCCGTGTGAAGTGGTCGGTTTTGCTTAAAGAGATGGATTTTGGTAGAAATTGAGGAGTTGGATAAACTATTGTGTTTCTCTGTCAAGTTTGGTTTTGCTTAAAGAGATGGATCTTTATAGAAATCAGGAGTTGGATAAACATTTCTCTGTTAAATTTTCTACATTAGTAAATAGGAGTTATGCTGATTTTTCTTATCTCGAGCTAGGCAGATCTTCTTCCTATTCTTGTTACTGAAATGTCTTGGTGGAATGTTGGACTAGACAATGGAGAAATGATGTTTTAGTGGATTTAAGGTAGGACCAGAGGACAATAATTTGAAATCTATCTTTTTTGAAAATAAGAAGACTAACATGAAACCTCACATAGTTTCTACGCCAATGATGCACTGTTAATGTGTTAAACAAGGAAAAACATATGATATTCCTTAAGGTGGTTGATTTGGCTATGAAAGTTGTTTCAGGTTTGAATATGAACCTAAGTAATGTATGATTTATCCTATTAGTAGTATGGATTATAAGCTAACACTTGCTAATATATCTGGGTGCAAAAGCAGGAGAATTCAATTTATTCGGAGCTCCCTTTAGGAGAAAAGCATAATTCTATTTAAGTATAGGAAAAGTTTGAAAAAAGGTTAGCAACTTGAAAGACAAAATATTTGTCAATGTGGGGAAGATTAACTCATAAACAGTTGATTAGAGTTAGACATCAGTCCACCCTACTTTAAGTCTTTTTTTCTAGTGCCTGATAAATTCTTGAAATATTTGGACAAAAGAAGAAAGAACATTTCATGGGAAGGCAATCACAAGTCAAAAAGTTGTGTTAATACTGAAAAAAGAGAGGAAAAGGTGTGTGTGTGTTGGGGTGGGGGTGGGGGGATGTGGGAGTTGGAAACCGATGTGAAGATAGAACCGAGAAGATGACGCTTGGTGGGGAAGGTTGTTGATGCAAATTATGGTATATAGATGATCATTAGGGCACAAAGGTTGTTGTTTCCTCCTATAGTTTACACTTCATCTGTAGATTTCATAATGAAGTTCTGTTTTAATTTTAGAGATGGTTAGATAAATCCTAGATTGCCTCATGGCTGGGGCATACTCTTTGCCACTGGCCACACTACCATATGTTTGTCTAGTCTTTTTCATTGAAGAAGAAAAGTAACCAGAGAAAGTAATCACTTATTTGTGCAATATTTTTTTTTCTAAGAGAGGGTGAGGTTAGTTAGGTAGAGTCTACTTGATAAAACTATCAGATGTTGCCACCTTTTGCAGGAAACTTCAGGAGGATTTGACTGATGAAATGGTTGTTTTGGCACGGCAGCTCAAAGAGAGCAGTCTCATGATGAATCAATCCATCAAAAATACTGAAAAGGTAAGTTTTTTTGTTTCAATTACTTTGCTTAAATTGTCGGGAACTTCCTCATACAGCTTTTGCCATTTACAATCTAAACTATTTCGTCTTAGAAGGCAATGAGGCCATTCATTGGTAGCTCAAACTATCTTTTCTTTTCTGACACAACAATATTTATTAGTCTTCCTCTGATATTACAATATGTTTGAAGATTCTTTACTAATCCAGTGCGAAATAGAAACAAAAAACAGCTAGTGCTCAATTTATTCAGATTCATCTTTTCTAGTTACAAACTTCTTCCCTCAGTCTCTGGTTTTACTAGTGACTTTATTTATATTGTCCTCAATAGTTTTCATATACAATGTGGATGCAGATACTCGATTCAACTGAGAAAGCAGTTGAGCATAGTCTGGCAAGTACAGGGCATGCAACTTCGAGAGCTATGGACGTCTATTCTCGGAGTTTCAAGACTACATGCGTCCAGTGGCTTTTGATCTTTGTCATGACATTAATCTTTGTCATGGTCGTATTACTTATTCGAGTCACTTAGCAGCCAACCCCTTTGTTACTGGAGATATAACACAAACTCTTGCCTTTTCCCTATTTGTGTCTAGTACCAGAGCATACCTCATTAGTAGGGCAGGCAAAACCACTTGCATTACTCTCCTTTAATTTTATTTAACTCCATATGCTTTATATTGGATATATTATTGGTTGTTTTTATTAGTACAATTTTTTTTTCGTACTTATTGCTTGAATTATTATTGGTCAACAGAGCAGAAGTTGTAATAGAAGTCAAAGTGGTAGTAGGTAAGCAATGGTGTCTTATTACTCCAAAAAGAATAAAAAAAGGAAGTTTGTAATTTATAATTCTACCCCATTTATCAAGTTTTATGTATGACCAATGTTTATATCAAACAAAATCTCGTTTTCTATCTTTATAGGGATAGATACACATTATTGGTAGGCCCTCATCATAACATTACTAAAACTACCAAAAGAATTTTAAAGATTAACAATATTAAAATGGCAAAATAAACACAACTAATGAGAGAAAAAAATTTAAAAGCCAAAACAACGGTGACAAAATACAACTAATAAAGCAATAATTAACAAGAAAAAAAAGTAAAATTTTTTGTATCTTGGTGCTTTATACATGTACCAAAAAATAACACAACACTTTTTTTTAGATAATTGCGCATATGTCCTATAAAATTTTTTTTCTCTAATTTGATATTTGTGGACCAACCTACTTTTTTCATGTCGGCTGAGAAGTGAGAACAAGTAATTACTACATATTGTTCGGGAAAACATAATCCCACTTAGTGACAATTTACTATTTTGTATTATTTTTATTTTAATTTATGTCTCCCTTTTGATTTAGATGATTATATATTTAAAATTTTACAATAATAATTAATAATTTAAAATATTTTAAAATAAATATATATTACAAATTATATAAAAAAAAAAACTATATATCACATTTCATAATATTTAACAATTTTTTGACTCTTCAAATTCTATAAACATCACATAAATTAGGAGGAAAAAAATAACATACGACTATACGAGTATTATAAAATATATGTACAAAGTACCATTAATAACATTACTTAATCAACAACTTCAAAAATATTTAAAAAGTACATAAGGTTATTGTTTCATATAAATGGGGAGGAAAAAAGAGTAACATATGTTATTTGAAAATGCACGATAAATTATAATAATTTAAAATTTAAAATATATATAACATTTAGTTGACTTTCGAAATACTATGATATTTAGTTAACTTATATATAAATTGAGATAACATTTAGTTGACTCTCGAAATTATATAAATTGAGATAAAAATAAATAAATAACATAAGTTTAACTCGTGCTAACGCAATTTTATATTTCGTATTACTAATAAGAAGGGAAAAAAGGGAGGTATCCATGTCTTTTTCACGTAAAAAATTAGGTAAATTACACAACTACTTCCATTATATCTTATGTTCAAACCTTACCATACTTTTTTTTTTCATTTATTGAGTTTGAGATGAGACAAAGAGGATAGGTGGATAGATGGTGGAATAATACGTAGCAAATTTGCATTAATTTTTTTTTTAATTTATAGAAAAATTCAAAGGAATAAAAAAAATATGGAAATTTCGAGATAAAATAAAAAGAATCTTTTTTTCATCATCATTCATCCACAAGAGAGAGAAACAACTTTGGTTGAGTGTCCCTTTTTTTGCAATTTCTTGGCGTCAACCCTTCTTCTTCCTCTATCGTCTTTGTGAAGTCTAAATTCTGATCAGAACCCTAATTGAAACAATCGCTAAATCTTCAAATAATCACTTTTCTCTTTCCCAATTTTGATCAATTACAGCTATGGCGACCAGTGGAAACAAGAATATGAACGCCAAATTGGTGTGCTTTCCTTCTCATATTTGATTTATCAATTCTGCTTATGGGTTTAGCTTAAATTTCGTAAAGATTCTCTCTTTTTGTCATCTCTGACCTATAGTATTTTGTTTATTTTGGGTTTTGGGTTTGATCATAGAATTCCTCAATTGGAATGGGTTTATCTTGCTTTGTTTTCTATATCTAATAATTAGATATGGTTTTCTTTTTCTTTCTCAAAATTTTGCCTTGCTGATAAAGTTTGTTTGTTTGTACTCTAATTTGCTAAATTTGATCTTTCACTTGGTTATTATTTGCTGATGCTATGTTGTGGAAGTGTTGCTTGGTTGGAATATATTATACTTACTTTTGCCATGACTTATCCTCTTTTACTTCTTCAAGTGTGTACCTATTGTTCATGATAATCCATGTTATTTGTACTATGATTATTGGTTAGTACTTCCAATCTTGAATTTCACTTTTTTCTGTGCTCCTATTCCCCATTTACTGCTTCCATATTTTAATGTTTGATGTTCTGTTTCAATAAATACACTTTACACTAGGGGATCATTTTTTCACTTATTCTAAGGATGTGGTCCTGATAAAAAAGGATTATTCTAATGATGTAGTTTTTGCTAAACTGTAAGTTTATGAACGTGATGTGTTGATTCTGACACTGATGAGCTAATGAAGTGTCTTTTGGATTTAGGTGCTCCTTGGGGATGTTGGAGCTGGAAAATCTAGTCTAGTTCTGCGTTTTGTTAAAGGACAATTTATTGAATTTCAGGTAGGTGTTTAGTCTGCCATTAGATATTTGAAGCTGAATGGTTTCTGCAGTAACATTTTAAAATTGGGACCTTGAGACTTGATTTAACTTGCTTATGTTTTATGTAGGAATCAACCATAGGTGCTGCATTTTTCTCTCAAACAGTAGCAGTAAATGATGCAACTGTAAAATTTGAAATATGGGATACAGCAGGCCAAGAGAGATACCACAGTCTAGCTCCAATGTATTACAGAGGTGCTGCAGCTGCTATTATTGTTTATGATATAACAAATCAAGTAAGTTTTTAACCAGATCCTGTCAAATCCTTATTATTCACTCTATACTGCTTCCAGAGGGTGCTAGCATGTTAGATTTGGTAACTAAGATTCTCAATTTATTATTGATAGGCATCATTTGATAGAGCAAAAAAATGGGTTCAGGAACTTCAAGCACAAGGTACCTTTGACATCTTAAGACTCATTATTGCAAGGCTGTATTTAAATGTTCCTATCTTCAATTGATGTAAGAAATAGGTTATGTATAATTAGGGGGAGTTCAGCTGCTTGAATTACGATAAAATTTGATGGCCAAAAAAATGCTGAAAAACTCTGAACTTTTGACTCTCTGTTGGTGGGTAATATGAGGGGATGGATTGGAAATAGTGCTTCACCCATGGGTGTGTCTGAACTTGAACATTGTCACACAATGATGTTTGGCCATATCAAAGGAACTAATCATTGGTTCCTTTTCTCATGTGATACATACATCAGTGTTCTTTCAATGAAACATGTTGTATGTTTATATGTCTTACTTTTTTCTATCTCACTCTGGCCCCAGGTAATCCGAATATGGTGATGGCACTAGCCGGAAATAAGGCAGATTTGTTAGATGCAAGAAAAGTGGCTGCTGAGGTTTGTGCATTTTATTCCTCTTAACTAATCACAGTTTTCCATGCTATAGTCAATGATGTGCTGAAGCACCACAAAACAAAAGGTCTGGCTAGGCTATCAATTTAGGCATATGATGTTGTACCTGCCCAACTATGTAAGAGTTGGGTGAGTGATAATTTCAACTACAAGCCTGAGATGACCAGCTGAATCTAACAATATCGAGGGTTTAGGAGCTGTATCCTAAGGGGTTGAGGTATCCGGTGCCATTTTCTCCTTCTCATGTTACTGACCATACTTGGAAAAGTAAAACTGGTCACTGAAATTAACAAGACACACATGCTTAGAGCTTCATGTTGGCCTGCTCTTTTATGTTTCTTTGTTGCCTTTCCCACTGTCCCTTTATTATTTTGGGTTGCATTTTGAAACAATTGGGTCGTGGCCCACCACTCACTCTTTCAGTCAGTTAGAGTTGATGAAAAAATATTGATGTGCAGTTTTTAAACCACGGAATAAAGAACGAGAACCGAATGTTATTATGATTTGATCACTTTCTAAGATAGAAGTGTAATATATCCCAAAATAGTGCCTTTTCAGTTTCAGGATTAATGGATCTTTTGTTCTAAAGCGGTATAGAGTAACTTCATTTTCAAGGATAAAACATTGATATCCTCATTTGCATGCTAGTGTGCATAACAAATAAATTTCGTTGTACTTTATTTTTCTAAAGGCTATAATAGGTTAGGTTCTTGGGGGTTTATCATTGTAGTGGCAGAGATATCATGTATAGCAATGATCTGAAGCTCATTAACTGAGCATGAAAATGGAGTGATGGTTCTCATATGTCAAATCGCCTTGGATACCAGATACAGATGCAGATTGAGTGTGCTAATTGTGCCTAAGTGCTGGTGCCTCGATAAAAATTCCCTTGAACTGGATTTAGAGGGAGCAATTTAATTCCTATCCTTAGATCCTAGTCTGAAATGAAAATAAATGTCTTGTTTGGCTCAATTAAAATGTCAGTATTTCTTGGTTGTTGATTCTAAATTTCTAACAGTAAGCACAATTTTACTTGCAATTTTCTTATGCTAATTTATTTCCATTTTGTATTGGACTGCACATCTTTCATAGATTCAACCACCTAATGTCAGAAACCTCACCAAAGAAAGTACTGTATTCCATATGAATGAGTGGGAAAATGTTATTGGAAACACAATATGAAATTAAAGTAAGAAAAGAAAAGTAACAATAAGAAATGAACCACTAAGCAAAGCAAAGATAAAATGAAGAAAAAAACAAAGAACTCAGGGAAGGAAGGTAGACCAACATTACATTGACTGATACTGGTAACCCGATATGGAACTAAGTATTCAGTAAAGGACTAAAGGTATGTGTTCTCTTTTTATTTTTTGGGGGTGGGGGGTGGGATGGGGTGGGGTTTAGCATCTTTTAAAGAATCTTCTGTAAGTACAGTACTCGTATCATGCCGCTTTGACATAGATATGTTAGAGTAAATGAAGGATGCATGTATATATATGAAATTTTTATTAGGACTTTTTGGCAAATGGGGGGTGGATGAAATCTTCAAGGACCTGTAAGAAGCGAAGATGAAAAAGTGGGAAATATTGAGGGAAGGGAGAAAGTTGTGTTGGACGGCTGAAGAGGAACAACCACAGTAACATACCCAGTTTAAATCCACAAGTGTTATGGGGAGGGTAGAGTGTATGTAGACCTTACCCACATACATTGAGAGGTAGAGAGGTTGTTTCGGATGATCGCACTATTTTGTAGTAGTTATTGTTCGTTTTCTCAGAATGCTTAAGAAAGTTGCAATTGCATTCATATATGGACAGCGAAGGGGAAGAGAAGGGAATATTGGGCAACCTTTTGTTAGGAGAGTGTGTTTAGTAGTGGCAGAGAGGGATGCTGTTGTTCAGGAATAGGTTATTCATCTATGTGGTTACTTTTCCAACTTCTCTCTCCAACTCACAACAAACGAACGAGGCTCTTTTTGACTGGAAGTTGCCAGTAATCACAAGGAAAAAATATGAACAATTCCAATACATCAAGGATGTTAAGTATAAAGCACAAGGAGAGTTTTAAGGTATAGTTCGCAATTTGTTTGTGCAACAACAACATCATACACAGTAATTCTTTTTATTTAAAAAACCAGCTCACAACAAAAGAACGAGGCTCTTTTTGGCTGGAAGTTGCCAATAAAAATATGAACAATTCCAATACATCAATGATGTTAAGTATAAAGCACAAGGAGAGTTTAAGGTATAGTGTGCAATGTGGTTTGTGCAACAACTTCATACACGGTAATTCTTTTTATTTAAAAAACCAATAGTGGAGCACCCTTCTTATCAATCCCCCAAGAGATGCACCCTAATTTTGGTCTAGTGGTAAGAGTGCAACATGTGATTAATGGACAAAAACCTGGTATATAAGTGGAGAAAAGTAGAGGGGTGGACCCATTATCCACTGAGTCTCGAACCGTGTGACCGCTAACTATCAGAGATTTCTCAGTTATCAAAAAGAAAAACAAATTTGGTGAAAGTGGGTAAATCTAGGCTCCCACATAATAATTTAAACATGCATTGATATTTTCCTATAGGATCTTGTTGAAAATTCTTCGAATTTGTGAGAGACTGAGGGTGTGTTTGGTATGGAGGAAAATGTTTTCCATGGAAAATGTTTTCCTAGAAAACAAGTAGATTTTGGACTTATTTTCTCATGTTTGGTTGGTAACTAGAAAAATATTTGCCGGAAATGATTGTGTTTAATTTATGAATGAAAAATGTTTTTGAAAGACTCTTCTATTTTTACTAGAGTAAAAAATAATTTATGAAATTGAAAATATTTTTTAAAAAACAAAATTATTATTTTTTGGTGGTGGTGGTGGTGGGGTGGGGTGGGGTGCGGTGGGGTGGAGTGGATGGGGGCAGGGGGGAGGGGGTAGGAGTGAAAAAATAAAAATTTGAAGTTGATAGTATTTTTGAAAAAACAAAATTAATTTTTTTGGGGGTTGGGGGTGGGTGGGGGGCTGGCCGGGGGGAGGAGGTTAAAAAATAAAAATTTGAAGTTGAAAATATTTTGAAAAGCAAAATTAATTTTTTGGGGTTGGGGGGGCTGGCCGGTGGTGGGTGGGTGGTGGGGCAGTCAGGGATCGAATCAAAAATAAAATTTTGAAATTGAATTTTTTTTTTTTTTAAATTAATGTTTTTCCCAAAAAAAAAAGGTAATTTTAAATTGGAGGAGAGTTTTGGAAAATGTTTTTCTTAATTTTTGAAGGGAAGTCATTTTCCTTAATTTTGAGGAAAATGAGTTGATTTGGAAAACATTTTCCAAGATTTTGTCCCAACCAAACATGAGAAAATTGGAAAACGTTTTCCAGAAATGTATTCCTTCATACCAAACACACTCTGAGAGTTGAGTAATTATGCTTCCCATCCAATTATGTAATTTCATTAGAATATTTCCTCTTGTTTCATTTGTTTAACTGTAGTTTAGCATTGTTCTAGATTCTTAACTGAAATATCTCTGCCTGCTCACCATTCTAGCTTGATTTTGTGATATCTTTTTTTTGTATCATGACGAATGATGGTTTTGGATACACTTTATTGAGTGAGATTTGTATGTCAGTAGAAAAATTTAGAGCATTTCTACTGATAGAGAACCTACATTATTGGTTATTGGGTTGGAATGTGTTCAAATGGAACAATAATATTATAATGGGGATTCAAATAGTCAACCCCAAACTAGATTGGGATTTAGGTGGTTTAGGGATAATTGTGCACCTTGACTAGTTATTTGGGTTTATCTATACACCAGCATGGGTACTGGGTAAGTATACCAACTAAAGTATAGGTATATGGGTAGAACTCACATAATGTTCTTCCTACTGGGATTGGTTTCCAAGATTGTACTCTTCGACTGTTAGGTCATGCCCTTGGGGACTAAACTCTTTTGCAGTTCCTAATCTAGCCATGTCCTAACCGGCATTTGGATGTAACTATAGAAGAAAACATTAAACAATCATTGGATTTTGTTCTCATTTACTAGGTGGATATTTAAAAATAATATCATGGTCTAAAGTTCAGTTGGTTAGTGAGTCAATTTTTTATGCCAGTGACCCATTTCTTACAAATATAGACTTGTATCTATGAGATTTGGTGTTATCTATTCAACTACATAAATGTGCATCCAGAAGATCTCAAAAGTTCTTGCTCAATTAGCATTATGTCAGAACTGGTGTCTGAATAACAGATTTTTCACTGAAATACACCAGTACTGATATGGTATTATTGCTTTTTCAGGAAGCACAAACATATGCGGAGGAGAATGGTCTGTTCTTCATGGAAACATCTGCAAAAACTGCATCTAATGTTAATGATGTTTTCTCTGAAATAGGTAACCACTTGCATTCCCTTTGTTGTGTTATGGGCTGCCAGCTTGCATTTGTGGTAGATCACTCATGTTTATGCTCTTATTGGCCTACATATATCACTATGGTTGTGTTATCAATTTTAAACCACTACTTATATGCATTTTGTATGACATGTCATGAATGGGAACAAAAAAATTAAAATAAAGTAGAGGAATTAGAAATTATTAAACTAGTTATGGTGGATAGCTTTGATGAGTAGGTCACTAGATGATGATTTAAAATGTGGTGTTTATTTTCTGTTTCTTTTGGATCTTCAGATTGGTTTGAGTTTTACTTGGAAATACTACTACTACTCGACATAAATTATAATTTTTTGTTGTCATTTTCAATCCACTAATTAATAAACCATGTATTATCTATGTTTCAATTGACATTATCGCAAATGGAATTCAGCGTGGATGATGATACATTTATGTCATAGAAATGATAAGATCAAAATTATTACTTCTCAGGCTTTGGATTGTAAAATCACTCTTAAATTCAATCATTTTCGAATGAACATCTCGCCATATAGTGAATAACTGGTTCCTTTGGAACTTCTAATTGTTGTGGTGGTTTATCGTACATTTCTCTGCTATAGAGTCTCTCCAAGTTGGACTTTGTTTGACTAATTTCTTTATATAGCTGGAAACCTAGCTTTTTTATCAACCTGAATATATCTTGAACTGTTTATTCACTTGCAGCAAAGAGACTGCCTCGACTTCAGCCAGCACAAAATCCATCTGGGATGGTTCTTATGGATAGGCCTGCTCAAACACCGGCTAGTGCTTCTTGTTGCTCTTAAATCTCTGCTGGTGCTTTTCATCTCAATGTTGTTTTTGCTTAATTTGTTTGTGCTGATTATTAGAGTTCGTTGTGCTCATGGTCCATCACTGTACAGATTTCATGAAAACATCTTCAATGTGCTGAACTCTTTTCTGTGGATCCTCCTAATGTAATGAGATTTGTGACATGCTCAAGTATGCTATTAAACAATACATGCATCATATAACTATTTATTATTCATTGGAGCTCTCAGTCGTTTGAGATTGATGTGTAGTAGTAGTAGTAGTACCGGAGGGACTTATCTATCAGCCATCTGCTATGCATATATAATCAAACCTCTCTATAACAACGTTCATTTGAATAATTTTTTGACTGCTATAGTTAGATTGTTATAGAGCATGGAATAAAGTTGGCTCCAAAAGAAATCAACCTGGCCGTTATACTGAAATGTTGTTTTAGAGGATAACTGATGATTGAGTTGATCAATCTGAGTTCTAGAATAGACAATTACTTGTTTTAGATTATTTCTATGCTTTCTAATGATATAGATATATGATAAGTTAGTAAATATCAATCACTTTAAGAACAAACAATATATACTTGAGAAAAGACAACTCGGTGCATAAAGCATCCTGCGTTTGAAGGACAAACATTTCAAGGGGCAACTTTGTTGTTGTTCCAAGAAGTCAATCTACTTTCCACGAGTATTTTTTGTAATTTTATCCATCTTTTTTAACCTTGGAGAAGACGAAAAGCATTTGAAACTGTAAAATAAAACCTCAAAATCAACCCAAAGGAAGTTCCAATCATAACATGATACAGAAAAACTACACTGAACTCATTACACTTATCATAATATAACTGACTCACTGTCCTCTTTTATCTGTTCTATTCTTTATTGACTAAAGCATATCCTTCCAGTGAAAGACTATAGTTTTCGTTTTAATTATCGTTCGAAGCTAAAATAATTTTTTACTTTTTTTTTTCTATCGATTACATAAAACTATGTGTATAGTAGCACATACATTACAGCAATAAAAATTGTAGGATTTTCATCCCAATTCTTCCTAGCAATACTTCCTACGTTAAAATCTTAACAATCTGTTTCTTGACCTCTTCAAAATTAATTACTTATCAATTTTCCGGGACCTCACTTGTAAGGTTAAATCGATGATTATAGGTTATTATATCAATAATCCATATTATGTAATCCACATGCATGTTGGTACTGTTTTCTCTATATTAAAAAAGAAGAAGATAGATACATCATATTGTTGAAAGTATTGTAGATACAATTCAAAATGATTCTTTATTTCCCAACAACTAGAATACATCCAGCTCAGTCCTTTGGACTGAACAATATTCATCTTCTTTTTTTTAAGTTAAACTTTCTTCAACAATACATAAAAACACCATAAAACAAAAGCACTAAATTTAAAATCACAACTCCTAGCTGAGGTCCATCCATATATATTTATATATATATATATATATATAGTTCTTATTGGATACAAAAGCAGCTAGCAGTATCCAATTGCTTTCATTAATATTTATTTATGAAGCTATGTCTTGTGAAGCCCTTGAGAAGTTGCAGCTGAGGCACAATCAGTAGTTTGAAACCCAATCCTTTCTTTCTCCAAGTCATACACAACTTCCACATTTTGTTGTTGGAAGTTTCCGAAAATCCCAGCTGGCCCTTCTTCAGAACCTTCCATGCTTTGGAACAACAAACATTTCACCACTGTTGAGTTTCGTGGTGCACCCATGGCATAGAAATCGTTCCCATTAGGTAAAAAAAGGCTAACATTGTTCAAGAAATGGAATGTTATTGAAGGGAAATCATCGGTAACTAGACTATTAAGGTTGTTATTAGGGCATGGGAGCCTATAACATAGGTCAAACCCTGTCCGTGCCTCGATATCCTCAGCACGTGGGTAATTTATGGATGATCGAAGGGCGGTTAGAAGAGACGAGTAGAATGGTTCAGGTAGGTGAGTGTAAGTGGTTCCGGAATCAATCAACATTCCTCCATTGCCTAAAGAATCAAATTCTCTCAAGGTTAAGGGAACTTGTGTAGTGGCACCATTTCCCACAGTTATAGCTTCTAGGCCAATGTAATAGAAATTAGGGTACATAGGGCTTTTCAACATAGGAGTAAATTGGAAATTTTCTTTGGATGAAATGGCTTGATCCCCTACAACTAGAGGGCTAGATATATTAGGGTTATTTGCAAACTTGAAAGGCAAGAAGCAATGTGAAAAACCCTTTTTAAGAAAGCCTAATTGTGAAGGCAAAGAAAGTGGACCTTTACCAAACCCTACAATCCCAATAGGCTCTCTATAAGTTGTTCCAACACATCCAAAGACAAACTTTGGGACTTCCCTAATGGAATTAGGGTTTGAACTAGTCCCATGGACTCGAAGAGTATCCCTAGTTAGGGTTCCCGATACGATACCTTCACCATATGTGTAAGCAAAAGAAGGACATGGCCTTGAACAAGTGCCCTTAAGTAAACTATTCAATGAGCATCCAGCAATAGTGCATTGATCAAAAGGGTTATCGGAGCTATGGATATCGATACAAGAGGAACTAGTACATAAATCCCTATAGGAGGAAGATGAAAATGAAGGAGAAAAGCTTGACATTAGCTTGTGATCCCTATAGTCATCACAATCTATACAATCAAATGATAGGTTCCCACAAGGTACCCAAGTAAGGTCACTTCCAGTGTCCATATACACTTGGATAATTTGTGGGGGTGTTCCTATATTCAATGATATCAAATAACCATCTCTCACTTCTCTCAATGGCTCCCTTATGTCCAATGTTTCTGAGTTTTTTTTCACTAGATTATACGATGATTTAGGTATCGTAAGGCTGGTTTTTGTATGAGTTAAGCTTAGCACCAAGGAATAAGAAGAAGGCTTTTTTTCCTTTGCATAGCATTGGTTGAAATGAAGCAATGCACTAGAAAGAAAGAAGAAGATGAAGTAAGTTGAGAGGCTAAAAGGTGTTGTCATTTTGCTTGATGTTTAAATTCTTAACATGAAATAAGGCAAGAGGAAGCTAGTATTTATAGCAATTTTTAGTGTTAATGGAGGGAATTAGGGTTTCTTGAACTTTAACTTAAGATGTTTTGTGCTTACAGATGTTGCATGGTGAAGAATGATGAATTAGGTTTTCCTTTTCTTTGTTATATTTGGTTAATGGGTATTTCAATAAAGAAATAAGAAAGTCTACAAGTGGCCTTGTGGTCAACAAAGTGGATTGAGAATCATCAAGTCCTAGGCTCAAATCTCTCGGAGACAAAATGCATTAGGTGATTTCTTCTATTCAGACTTACTAATACACCATGATTTTAGTCAAGATGCGTTATATTAGGTGATTCCTTCTATACATAGTTAATTACTAGTACTCCGTGAAATTAATCAAGATGCGTGGAAGAATGAGGAATCTAATTGAAAATGAAATGAGTTTGCATGGCTTTTCTTATAGTGATGTAGTCATTCTAGAAAGGTATAAGATCGATTCGTACGTACCAATCAGTTGAAAAACTACTAGGCGTGCTGTTATTTTAATTATTTCTATCAATTTTATATGACTATAGATTAGTTTTAGTATCATTATAAACTTATAATTAATGAGTGTTTAACTGTTAATTAAAGAGGGTGTCATGTTTGAGTTTAAAAAGCTGCCTTATGGAAGTAAATGAGAAGTGGTTTGCACGTGGAAATGCACACAACAAAATGATACTACTAATAATACCATGAACAAATTTAATTTAATTAAATTAAATCGTTT
Source organism: Solanum lycopersicum (assembly GCF_036512215.1). Taxonomy (NCBI): domain Eukaryota; kingdom Viridiplantae; phylum Streptophyta; class Magnoliopsida; order Solanales; family Solanaceae; genus Solanum; species Solanum lycopersicum. The sequence goes on along the minus strand of NC_090801.1, from coordinate 55,489,621 downwards.
TGCTAATTCATATTAGTTAGATGATGACATTACGAGAAACGGCGCATCTGACAGAGATTTGGACCACTCTATATATAGGTGTGTTGTCACGATATATATTAATATATGTGTATATATATATACGAGATCTGAGTTTATAATTAATTAATCGTCAAGCTAAACTTGTCAATTTATTATTGATTTTTTATCTTAACAGAATTAAAGGAACTTGTGTAGTGCGCTAACTATCAACGAGAGGCTACTAACTAAACATAGTCTTTTAATCTCTTTGATAAAATGCACATTAGAGCAAAACATCAAAATTTAACTCTAATTTTGTATTGCTCGTTTTCAACTATTTTCCAAATACTCCTTTTCTTCAAATATACATTATTTTTTTTGTTAATGTACAAACGACTACTGAATTAATTTTTCCAAATTTAATTAATCTAAAATGAATTTAAGAATTTAATGTCCTCTAAGGATGGATACAAAATTCTTCTTTACCCCTATGATGTCAAAAATCCTTGTATAAGTTTTATTTAAATTAAAACAAACCAAACAATCTTAACTTCATCAAAATGAATCTTAGACTAAACAAAACAAAAAAAAAAACATTACTATGAACAAAAAGTAGAAGCATGATGATGATTCACAAATGATCATAATTTGAGATAGTGGCCACCATGTCACTACCAACATGAACCGATTTTGATTTTTCATTTTTCTTAAAAATAATTAAAATAATCATTCTGTTTAAAATTTACTGGTTATTTGAAATTATATGTATGTTAAAACATTTCTGGTTACATATAACACAATTATCATAACTTAAAACGTCAAACATTAACTAAAAAATCTCATCCATTCTACTATACCTGTTATTTGAACTTGCCTTAGTTGGTTTTATAGTATTGAAAACAAAGAGGCCATATATAATAATCAAAGTACGATGACAATTAAAGGTGGAGTTAGGCGAGGATTTGTAAGTTCGGAAAAATACAAAGAAAAATAAATAAATATATAAGTATATATATTAACTTGTGAAAATATAGAGTTGTGGATTCTCAAACCTTTCTATGAACAAAAAGTTTCTCTTTCTATTTTTAAAGAAAATTCAGAAACTCCTAAATCTTGATTTCGGCTCTAAACTGGCAGCGATGTCGAGATAGTAAAGTTAATTTGTAATTTTAAAACCTCAAATTCTTAATTCTGACTTTGTTACGACAGACAGATCATAATGCAGGGAAGTTTAATTTAATCTGATGTGGACATGACGCTATATTCCTTAAACTACGCCACCTTGTCATAATATCTTTTTTCTTTTGTTTATTTAGTTTGTTTTCATTTTAACCCTTTATTGATCTGCTTTTACACTTCACACCCCTATACTTCTAAAATTTTCTTCATTGGCTTCCTAACTCCCTAGCTAAATACATTAGTCACTACGATAAAAATATTTTTTAACAATAATAATACGCATATTAATAAAAAACGGTAAAAAATTTATTAGCATTGTATTAATTATCATTAGAGGAAAAAATGATTAGAAGTTTGATAAATCTAAAATACTTTGTCTCAAAAAAAATTATATGATTAACTATAATAAATTTCATTTTTTTAAAAAAAAATAATCAAAATTTAAGGCATCTGTTCAAATTTGAGTTTAGACTACTGATATGTTTGAGTCACTCCCGTGTAGAACATTATCAAAGAAGGCTATTTTACCAATTGGCAACTCAAATGAATTTATTAGCCAAATTTTCTCGAAATAAATGTTCAACCTGCAATATTCGATATTGAACTTATTGACATCATATTTCTATTTTTCCATGTTACCTTTAGAATTAATTCCTACTACATAGTTTTCAATTTCAATTCATACTAACATAAATATAGGGGGGAAACACGAAAAACTTGAAAACGTAAGGGGTTAATTTTGAAAACTTACCAAATAATTTTTAAGAAAATGAAAAAAAGAAAAAAAATATATTATTTTAAGTATGCAACATAGCTTTTTCTATTTGTAGAAAAATGTCAATGATTTGACTGCTTTATACTAATTTGGTTAAAATAAATGAGTTAGTCACTTTCAAAGTATATGGTTTATACAACCAATGAATTGTACTTGCTAATATTTGTTAAATAAAAAAGGTGGCTGCGCTTTTTATCGTAAACTTTGGGATATTGGAAAATGACATGAAACTATTGGAAATTGAAGAATCAAAATTAGTATAAGGTACAATGTAACTGCCTGCCTGCACTTGTTTTTGTCTAACTACATAAAAATATAATTAATTTGTCTCTTCATTACTACTTTATACCATCTATAACAAACTTTTTTTTTGTTTTAATCTGCAAATTTTAATATTATTAGAGCATTAACGATTCGGAGGACTTTAGCTACCTCAATTGCATTTAAGGACAGATTGTCGGGTATTAAAAAAGAAAAAATGTTCAAATATAGAGATAAGTGTCAAAAACACACTTAAACGATTCACTTTTTTTTTAGTTTTATATCTGAACTATTGAAAGTGTGAGTTTCATATTTAAACTATCATTTTTTTAGTTTGAGAAACACACTTCAATGGTGTGTGTAGTGCACTCTCTCTTTTATATGAAAAAACTTTGACAAATGGAGTTTCACATAAATAAAATATTTTATCTAGATAAAAATTAAATATTTGCAAAAATTTCATATTTCATCCTCTCCCCCCCCCCCCTCCCCTCCCCCGATAGAAATTGATATTATTTTATTTAAAAAAATCTACCCCATCCTATTAAATTTTCGCTCCCAATTTTTATTCTTTTACGTTTTTCTTATTTTGTGTTAGATATGCACATACATATATTTTTAGAAAAAAAATCCTACTAGTGTACCGAATATAACATAAACAACTAAAAAATATAAAAAGTCTTGTGGCAGCAAGTAAAAAATATATTCAAGGGTTAAGTGGGATGGGTAGAATTATATTTTTAAGAAAATAAAATAATATCTAAATTAGTATTTGATGAGGGGGAGGAGATGAAGTAAAAATTGAAATACTTTTATAGAAGAAATTTTAGCAAAATAAAAAACTTAAAAAAATGGTGTGGGGTAAGAAAAATATTTTACGTTTTATTTTATAAAGAAAATATTATTTTTTATAATAGTTTTTTAATTTTTAATTTTAGCTAATACTAATAATTTATTTATTTATCGTCAAGGTTGGATATTTTGTCCATGTGGAGTGTGATGTAGAAATTCTTTAAAATAAAAGAGAGAGAGAGAGTATTACACATACCATGATGAGAGTGGTATAAAAGAAAGTTGTGTTTCTCAAACTAAAAAGTGATAGTTTAGGTATGAAACTCAGACTTTCAATTGTTTAGGTATGAAACTCAAAAAAAAGGTATAGTGTGGGTGTGTTTTGACACTTATCTCTCAAATATATCATCGAACTTTAGGAAAAGACTCATCTATGTTATTTGTTAAAGGTTACCTTGTGACGCTTCCGTTCTTTTTGTTAAGGACGGTACGATGTGCCTGTGCATTGACTGTAGGCAACTGAATAAGGTGATGGTGAAGAATCGTTAACCTCGGATTAGGATTGATGACCTATTTGATTCAGGGGATGGTGAAGAATTGTTAACCTAGAATTAGGATTGATGACCTATTTGACCAGCTATAGGGAGCCTCAGTGTTCTCTAAGATTGATTTGAGGTCCGATTACGTTTTGTTGTACTTTAGTTTATTTTTTGTATGCTCGTATGCTTTCTTTTCATATCCACTTGGACCTCTCCGTGTCTAGATTCTATCATTTCTTATTGTTTTACCCTTTTTGCTTAGTCGCCCTTCAATGCCTACTGGAACTCATTGTTTTGATATTCATGCTACACTCTGCATCTATTTTTCAGCCATTTTCATTTGAGAAAAGGACCGTCCATACCATTATTTGTTGGACTAAAAATAATTACGATTTTGTTTCACATTTGCATAGAGAAATGGACTTGTTCTTGTTTTGGGAAGAGAAATTGTGTGCTCAACTAAAGATGCACATCTTTCTTCTTAAATCTCCATCAAAATGTATTCATTTCTCAAGCAAATTTCTCATCTCTTTGATGCAAAACAATAAATACTTGCAAGAGAACACAAAATTCACATTTCTCCACATTTGAACACTTACATCTTTACAGGAAAATGAAAAATCTGATAGTACACCAAAAACTATACACGCCTTGAAAGCGTGACACCAAACTAAGAATCAAAGCAAAATGAGATGGCTCGTTCATGACTAATTTAAAGTTGAAGGGAACAACGAAATCATATGAACACGCTAACATGCAAGTGGAATTACTGGCTCTGAGATGTTTATCACATGAAAACAACTGTATCACTTATACAGGGCTCGTGTTACTTACTTACCGCTGGGGCTTCTCATTGAATTGCTCTACTTTCCTTCACACAATAGATATAGAATATGTGTGCTTCTTGAACATGCTTTGCCAGTATCCAGTTACATGAATTCGTTTCTGTTGATTTTACAATCTATTCTTCCGAGGTCTTTAATCCTTCTCTCTTCCCCTTTCAGCTAGCTACCTTACAACCCATTTGTACAGTGTAGAGGAGTTCATGGGAAAAATGCATTAAACTAACAACTGACATCTTGTCACACCCTTTTCGAAAGATTCTTTTTCAACCCCTTGATAATTTTGCCAAACCACATTATGTTCATTACACCAAGAGCTGACGGAACTCCAAAAACCAAGAGAATACCGAAAATGTGCATGTGAATGACCTGCAATCAGTTAATGTTTCAAAGACAAAAATAAATAAATGATGGAAATCATTTGATACTAGCACATCTTGAATGAGAAAATAAATAGATTGCTCTTATTGGAAAGAAAGGAATGAAGCACCCTAAAACTCCTTAAAGTACGCAAAAGGAAACAAATGAGGGGAAAAGAAAAAGAATATTGAAAAAAGAACATCTTATACTATTTCCAAATCCCCTCTTCTATTTCCAAACCTCGTATACTGTTGCGGAGATATTCATGTAGATCCATGTCTCATATATAATATAGAAACAAAACATCACTTTCAAGAACAGCATTACTCACCAGCCAATAATTAACTTTTTTGCAGCAAGAAGAAACTTTTAACCAGCAGAAGGTCTGTTTCATATGCTGTCTAATCTTATACATGATATGTGAAGAAAATGGTTTGCACAGTACCAAAAGTTCAACAGAGGGAGACAGATTAAGCTTAGTGTTAATTCCTTCATGTGAATATTCTATAGATCCATATAGGTCTCTTTACTAGTATATCAGCTGTTTAAAAGGAATATTTACTTAAAATTTTCTCAGTCAATAAATTTTAGATTGCCTATTGCTACTTATGGTTGATCTCCATGTGTAAATATGAATTTTTTTTTTAATGTTCTATAATGACAATTTTAAATCTTAGGTGCGATACAAATTTGCATTATATTGCGTTTACTACTTATAGTTGGTGCAACTGCAGCCCCGTGTTTACTTTGTTCAAAACTAAATAACAAATAAAATAAGGAAAGCATGTATGCTGAAAGAGAAGTGATACAAAAAAAAAGGACATTGAAGGATCAGAAGCTTTCTAAATTCAACAATATGCTAGTTATATCTTTAGTTAAGAGCATAACCTTTAAGCTATTCATATTTCTGGGAACTTTGCCTGTACTTGTAAGCTTCTAAGAGCCAATTTTATTGGTTTTACTAGAACTGATAAGGTATGGTAAACACTCAAAAAGGATAATGCATTCCATCAACATTTATATCATAGCTTAGAGTTCAAGGCTTATGATGCTCCCATTTCATCACTCTGTAGCTCAGGTAGGTAACACATCACAAAGGGGGCTTCACAGTTTTACTGACATAAATAAAATAGAGAGCTAATTTATTTTGTGATCCCAATAAGTCCACTTTATGATCACAAGATGCATGCGTGTCTTAATAGTAGAGATTGTTCTTTGAGACAATCACAAAGGTGCATCGACAATTCCGCGGTGGGTTTTGACTTCTTGTATCTCACTGGAGGAATCTTCCCTTACTCAAATTTCATGAACTTTTGCATATTGACAGTCTACAAGAAATTTTACATACTTCGGGTGCCATGCACAAGTAGTAACGAATCTTGAGCAATGTGTTTTTGCGTTTTGCAAATTGGAGTTTTTGTAGAGGCATGTACTACTCCTTGAAGTTAAATAACTTTGCTATCACAAAATCTATAGCTTTTGGAGGGAAGAAGGCTCTAGCAATACAAGATAAAATTTCCAACAACGATGAGAGACTTTTTACTACTGCTGCATATGGCTAGAGTATAATGTCAAGATATTTCAAGATCAAAGTGTCTCTTCTAGAATCCATTGGATAAATTAGTACTAAGGTTATCTGCATTTCCTGATTAGTTGCCTTTTCTTTTCTTATCTTTGTAAGCAGAAGCGTATTCATTCTTTTCCGTTGTAATTTGCATCAGTAAGTTTTTTTTTCATTAATTCAATCTAAGTTCAAATACCTAAATTAATAATAGACTTTCTGGTGAAAGCTATGAATAAGAGGGAAAAGGCTTTACTTATGAAAAAATCCGTATCAATGAGTTGGTAGTAGTTATATGGGATATCACTGCAGAATCTTGCACAAGAGACTTCTTTTAAGAGTATAATATCATTTGTTTTCGAACATTTTCTTGAAAATCCTTCACTGAAAATAACAGGCCATTTTTTAAATTCAAACTATCGATAATTCCACCTCAATTTCGATCTAATTGACATCAGCCATATGGATCCTGACTATCCATTTCAATCAGTTTGGACCCATTTCATTCAAATATTCAAAGATTTGAGGTTTTCTCAGTGTTTTGGAAAGCGAGAAGCGGAAAAAAGCGACGAGGGCTTGCTTCACAGAAGCGAGAAGCGTGAAGCGAAGCGCGCGCTTTTTTTTTTTTAAAAAAAGTGACATTTAGTATAAAAATAAAAAAAATATTAAATACTAAATAGAGGTAATATAGTCTTAGATTGAAAGAAATTACATAGGCAAAAATAATCACAAGTCATAACATATAAAGCAAAAAATCAAAAACATAATTAAATAACAAAGATTCAAACTCCTATTCTTCAACAAGGCTGCTAGACTGATCACAAAAAAAAAATTTTAAAAAAGCAAAAGAATTGAAAAAAAAAACAGAGGAGGCAGCAGTCAGTTATTAGAAACAGAACAGGCAGCAGAGATGAAGAAAAGAAGAGAAGAAGAAAAAACTAGAGTAGTCGAAACTTAGAGAGATGAAGAGATGAAGCACAGGCGAAGATTGTATATTTCAGGAGAAAAGAAACTCATAGAGATGAACTAATAAACATTAGCTAAAAAAGAGATGAACAAAAAGTTACCTGCAGTCGCGGTCGAGGTTGAAGAGAGAGGCAGCCTCAGTCGAGATCGTCAGGAGAGAAAGAAGGGAAAGAAGTATTGTGAAAGAAGAGTCGCGAGGAGAGAAAGAAGGGAAAGGAGTATTGTGAAAGAAGAGTCGCGAGGAGAGAAAGAAGGGAAAGAGTCGTGAAAGAAGAGTCGCGAGGAGAGAAAGAAGGGAAAGAGTCGTGAAAGAAGAGTCGTAAGGAGAGAGAAGGTTATATCAGATTATTTTTAAAAACCTAATTTTTTAAAAAAGAAATCCTAATTGTCGCTTTTTATAAAAAAACGCGCTTTATTGCACTTTTGCCTTAGGGTCGCTTCTCGCTTCTTCATCTGAAGCGAGAGCTTTTTTCAGATCGCCTCGCCTCAAGATAAAAAAGCACATAAGGGTCGCCTCGCTTTGAATCGCGCTTTTCACAACACTGGGTTTTCTAACCTAACAAGTTCTCTATATTACTACAGGCATACAAATATGTAGAAGGATTGAAACAAACCTACCAAAAAGAAGACATGACGTAAGCATTACCCCCATATCTAAGTCTTCCTCCCAACTAATGGACAATTGGACATAGCCTGTATGAATCTTTTGCTTCCTTTATGTTATACTTTTCCCCAACTTTGCATGAAGTCCAAGAGATTATAGGTCTTATAACACAATATACAACTTCCTTCCATGGGATTTTAGTCTACCCTGTCAACTTATAACACCTTTCTTCATCATGGTTCCACATCTGCGGACGAAGCATTTGGACATCTATGTAAGACACGACCATCTCAAGCAATCTCTCAGTTCATCGTCTATCTATGTTTCTTTCATCTCCTATCGATTATGTCTAATCTTGTAGTATCACACCTCATTCTTAACATTTGCATTTCTGTGAAACTCATTTTATGAATATCTTAGATTCACTCTCATATAATACTGTTAGTCTTACAATTAAGGCCATAAAATTCTTGAGATCAAGACTTTGATGTGTTTTTACGTCTAACGAAGTTGACAAATAAAATGGTTGGATTTTGACAAGGGTGAATAATTATAGAAACTTCTTTGGGCATTTCCGGGGAGTATAGAACGTATTCCAGAATAGCCTAATACCTCAGAAGAAAAAGTTAAAAGAGTTTGTTGAGCAGAGAAAGAGAGAGTTGACAATAAACAAAGAGTCACCTGATCATAGTGCAAATAGACATGGTAAAACATGTAAATGAACAGCAATATTCTTGCAACCTGCAATTAGTAAAAAGATTCAGTTTAGCAAATACTAATAGGAATCGTTCAAATAATTAGATGTCTTAAAGACAATTGAATCAAGTCATTTATCAATTCTAAGGAGCAATCATTTCCCCAATCTGTCTGGAATTAGAATTTCAGATGAGTGGAGTAACAAATGCACTAAAAGTGTAACGGTCCTCTCTTATAAGACATGCAACTTATGTTTAATGGACCCTTTATTTGCTTTGAATATTCCTGTTAAACAGGAATGACATGATGAAGATACATCATTCAGATTCTTCAGCATATGAAGAAACTTGCTAAAATCGAGAGTACCCTGGATAATCCCCATTCCTACATCCATGAAACCAACCATGCAAACAAGTTTGTTCATGTTGAAGACATCACTTACCAACCATGCAAAAAATATCACCACGCCATTAATCAGATATGCATAAGATCTTTTCAATCCAGCTGTATCAAGAAACCTGAAGAAACGACATAAAAAAGAGACATAAGTTCATAGGGTGCTACAACATGAATGGTGCTGCACTTTCCCAACAGGTGCTCTTAGCACCTACCATCTCATGTTGATCTCGGGTGTTGTCACCTCAGATATGAGTACCATGAACGTATAAAGTTGTCCTTCTCCAGTGTACATGGAGTATGCTACAGCAACTGCTGAAAGAGAATGATGGACAACCTGAAAATCAACAGTTAGAATTTGACATACAACATATAAATCGATGCTAAATGAAGTATTTCTTGAAACAGATATCTATGGTTGACGAAGTTCTCTTCCACTGGAGAATATATACTTACATACTCTAATCCACCCAAAGAAGGGTAAAACCAGCAAATCATTCCAAGGTCTGAAAGAAAGTACCCAGCTGACACCTGAACAGAGTCACAAGGTGAGAGGATTAAAATGGCCATATACCGAGAGAATTTGATATCTAATTTACCTACTAGCATATGAAAATAAGAGAGGTAAATCAAGTTCAAAGCTAATAGGTTAGTAAGTCCTGACCAGCATACCTGCTATATTGACTCTATAATATTCAAGCAAGTTAATGCATCACGACCACATACCCAGATCCACTAACCAAACAGAATCGTGCAAATACCATGGAATAAAACTAATGAACCACATAATGGAACTCTAATACGCATTATACCAGCTTAAAGAAAGAAAAACCAACTTCATGCACCGATTTTTCTGAAGCTACATCTTTTTTTCAGGAAGCTGTTGCAGTGTTATAGGAAGGAAACAAAAGAAACAATACATTTTTGTAGTTTGCATTTACAAAAAACACCTAAGCAAAAGAAAGATAATAAATTCTTGACTCTTTTAATATTTAATGGTTCATTTTTATTTTTTTTTGGTTGAATATAGAAAAAAGAGCATTCATTGACAGCCAAGCTGGTGTGAACAATTTGAACAAAAGTGAGAGCGCCTCAACCGAAGCTCATTTATGCTATCCCATTATAATACTGATACTTCCACCAAAAAAGTACGTGAAACAAAAAAGATCTTTTTCTCCTACTTATGTTCCTTGCGTTACTAAAGTACGCAAGGGAAAAGAGATCATCTTATACTATTTCTGTTCCTTGACTACTGTAGAACAATCTTGTTTCTTCCATCTCACATTAGTTTAAAAGATATAAGAAAACATAGTCAGAAGCATACTTTGAAGATAGGGCATTTACATTAACTCCGAAACCATACCCAGGGAGCCTACATCAGGAAAATCCCAAGCTTGCCGAGGAAGGAACAAAACAGAGAAAGAACTGTCTCTTTCTCTCTGTTGACATTTTGATACCTCCGGCTCATGATGGTTTCTGTAGCTGTGATTGGTACTTGCAAAGAAACATTGACAGAGAACTAGGGAAATTCCACAACTGTGTAGTGAATATAAAATGTAACAGGAATTGGTTGGTGTTTTCACCAATTATCTTACACAAGAGCATGAAATCCCTACAATTCTTCTCCTCTCCTTCCTTGAGTTGTCCACCATCAATAATGCATTCACCAGGTTAAAGTAACAACCTTCCTACGTACTTCAGTGCTGTACTCACCTACCACCTATCCCACTCTGAAGATAAGACCCAATCATATGATTTCACTGACATCTTCCTCCCTTTTCCCCTCAGGACTCAACAACATCACATCCTCCTCGGGTGTCCCTCTAGGCTAGTCAGAAGTGGATTCAAAGTATCAATACCAAGTTCATCTGAACTCAGTAATTTCGACCAAATCATAAATTCATGGGTAAAAAAGACTACAAAATTTATAAAAAAAATAGAATTATGAAACCTGTAACTTTAGGAATATGATGAGTTCAATGCTAAAAAACTTAAAAGGGGAACCCATAAAGATCAAAATCTTGGATGTCTGCCTTGAGGCTAGTTAGAGCTTCAAAAAAGGTTCCTCTTTTTGCTGCTCCTTTTCTCAATCTTAATTTACCTCCAAAAAGTGATATCTCATATGATTCTTCAACAGTTCCATCTGAAATAGTCAAAGACCATAGCATCCGTATCATCCACAACCTTAAACCCCCTTTGGGAATCCCACCTCACATTGCTCTATACGATGCAATTAAACCATGAATAAATCAACTGTATCCATTCAAATTATTTAGAGTTTATCATATGAATCGTCTACATCCATTTTGCTCTATCCTATCCGTTTTATTCCAATTCTGAAAAGTGCATATCCTTCCAAATTCATGCCCAAAGTGTTTAAACTTCAAAAACCGGTTTTTTATCTTCATTATTCCTCTCAATCAATCTTGTGAGTCTAATATATCCCTGTGCGAGACCAACTTTTTCTGGCTGGTTGGCCCAGAAAAGAGAAGTAATATGGGTTAATTATAATAGACAATATTAAGTTTATTGTGAAAGGTAATTTTTTAGTCTCAAATACCCAAGTTCCAATATAAGTACATATATAAATGTGTGTACGCGCAATCGTGTTCTGTTCTGGAAGGCCAGGCCACAGGAATGGGGAATGAATATGATACCCAATAAATGTCTATAAAACGATGTGGGTTCTTCTTTTTTGGTCTTTAATAAGGGTTCTTCAGATGTGGAATACTGCTATCTTTTTTATGGTCAACTCAAAAGGTGATTTTAGTGTGCACAATTTTTTCTTTGGTTTAGATTTAGTATCAAATACTTGGTTCAAGGCAAATCATTTGAGTTGATATCAGAGAACGCTTTTAAAAGAAATGTCACCATATTACCATTCTCAGCACCTGGTTTACACATAAAAAATGAAGCCCGGGGGGTACATATAGCAAAGAACAATCAGTATTCTTTTGCAAAAGAAAAATTGAGCCTAAAATTTCTAGTAAAGAAACAGAAAAAGAGATGAATCCAGAGAACATACTAAATAAATAATTTATGATTGAAGTTCCATCTACACTAGCATTACAAGTATCAATACCAGAGCCATCTTTGTTCTACAGCAAGAGATATGTTAGATCTCAAATTCCTAAATATCAAAACCTCACAAGGAAATCCAAAATGAAAGGGATATAACTAGACAATACTCATCATATACAGTAGAAGATTACTTACCCCTAATGTAAAAGTTGATAGTGGTGAACTTCTGGCGATTAAAAGGCCATCAGGATTTTGATCAGAGAAAAGATTGGACCAGAACGCAAAATACGTGGACACAGCAGATATGAAAATGGCATGAACTGTTGACATGCCACTGCAGAAAAATAAGTCTCACAAACATGAGCAGTGAATCATTAAATCCTTGCGGAAGATAGAGATAGAGCTGGCTAATTACCGGTTATTCCACTCAGTCCTTTGAATTTTTGTTAGGGTATTGTACGTCCTAAAGTAAAAACTGCTGATCAGTTGACATAGATCATAGACCTGTGAAGAGCCAAAAGAGTTTAAAAGGAACGGTAGTACAGGGGAGAAATTGTGCAGCACACGAAAGTTATTATGTAGGACATGATCTATAATTTTCTGGCGAAATCAATTAGATGTTTTATAGTTTCCCCAATCTTTTGCTTTTATATCTTTTACTTCACAAACATGAAGAGAGAAGACCAAGAAAATGTAAAATATCTTCATCAAGTATGACTCAGCTTTTAATAAAAAAAGGGAACTCCTTTCTTAAATAGTCACAAGAATGAAAAGGATAAAATGATCTATAATCAATAAACCTTACCATTTTGCAAGCAAATATGCCAGCAAAGACAGAGGTATAAGGTATAAAAGGATCTGCTAACAAATAAGTTTTAACCAGGGTCTCAGCCTGACTCTGATAAGATCTAAATGCCACTATATTCCGTGCAGGAGCTGCCTTTCTACCGATTGCAGTTGTCATGTCTTTAGCTCTCTTCTTAAAAACCATCTATGTTTATACAATGAAGATCACCTATACATGTAAACTGCAATATATACCAGAGCTTCCTGAAATGGAATATTCAGAAATATATCTATTAGCATGAAGCAGTTTTTTAATATAGTATGAGCATAATAAATGTTTGTTTAACACTGAATTGAGCATAATAAATGCATTTGATGCGCATTGTGAAAAGACTTCAAAGGATAAGTTGAAACCTTTTAAGATGAAAATGAGTAGCTGCAAGCATCCTAAAGATCAAATCACATACAGGCAGCTATGACAAGAAAATTATCTTTATCCCAAATTTATATCAATTCAACTATGAATAGCTCAAAATATAAGCCACAAACATCATTTAGTACACTTGAATGCCTTGTATTCTCTCCTCTGTCTTCCTCCTAAATAATTGAAGGGTCCAATCCTCCAAAATCACAATGACACAATCATGATCCAACTTGAACACACCTTGGCATCAATCTTCTGGATTGCTGCCTTCCTAAGATATCCACTAAATGAATCCTTACCGGAAGCAAAAGAACTCGCATTAAGATCATGTACAACTTAAAACTACTTCTCCGCTACGACTCCTTAGCCCCTTTGTTAATATGAACTCAAAAACAAACAGCAAATTACCATACCACTAAAATCAACTAGAAATTCAAGCTCAACAAGCCTTAAAGATAATCAGAGAACAAATAGTAACCAAAGAAAAACACTAAAACCACAGCATTATAACATATGCAAAGTGAATCAGCAAAGTAATTTCACCTTCCTTCCACACCCCACCCACAAGCCGTCTAAAACAAGGCCAAACTAGTTTCTGTTCACCGACCCATTTTCAAGATTTTGTTTTTATGACCACTAGATGCTGCCAAATCAAAGGTCAAACAACCCGAATCTAGAATAATGCAAGAGATCAGGTCTATGCAAAGTCACAATACTCTAAACAATACCCGGAAAAGAAACAAACCAAAGATATATAACCAATGCACACAAAAGCTTTCAGATCATAACAAAAGCATACATTGCTTCTTACCCCGCAAAAATATGCAGATTTCAGAAAAATCAACAGCATGCACCTCCCAAGGATGCAACTTTCCACAATACACAAAACCCAGAAACAAAAACCGATAAGAAAGCCAAAAGATAATATTTTTATCAATGTAAAATGGGTATTGAAAGGAATGTGAAGAAGTAATGAAAAGCGAAATCAAGAAAAGGCAAAGAACACGTGAAAGGGGTGCAAAAACATGAGATACAATCAATTTAAAGGAACAACAAATGTAGATTTCGTGATTTATGAGCTCTTCCTTTTTTTGGTTCTTTTTTAATTGGAACTGTAATGGAATCTCCAACCGAAGCAATGAATGAGAGAGAAGAGAAGGGCGAAAAAAGAGAAAGAAGGGCGAATATGAAAATTTTGTTAAAAATAAATATTGGGTGTGGTGGGAAATGGTGAAATATACAATCAATAGAAGTACACTATTTTTTTATTTTATTTTTTTGATAAGTTGTCTTTTTGGTGTTAGCTGCTACGTGTGGGCTCATTCTTGGTTGCTGTTTCATTGTTTTTGAGTGGATGTTATTGTATCTTTACTTCTTCTTGATAATAATAAATAATACTCACTGCGTCTCATTTTTATGTGATACTTTTCATATTTCAAGATTTAAATAAATTTATCTTTGATTTTTTTATAGATTTTTTTAATATTTTGAATTATTAATTATTGTGACTTGCAGTACTCTTTACATAGTTTACAAATATACAAGTTTCATTTCAAAAAAAATTGAAGACTCTATAAGCAAATGTTCGATCAAAGTTAAATGATTTGACTCTTGAAAACATATAAAATAAGACAGAAGAAATAATATTTTTAGTACCTCCGTCTATATTACTAGTTCACTTTCTCCTTTGCACACCTTACTATATATAATAGAGAAAAAAGTATTAAAAATATTTTAAAATATTAAAGTGAACTATTAGTTTTATTTTTGAACTAATGGCAATCTTAATAACATTTTTCTATTTGACTAACTGAACTTAAATAAACATTCAATCTTACAATTACTAAGTTTAGAGGTGTTTTCAACTTCGACTTTTTATTGAAACTATTTGTCATGTCATGTCACAAATTGAGAATGCATCTATATTTAGTTAGTCACATTAAAAAAATATTTTTAGTGTTGTCAATGATTTGGAAATGAATTAATGATTTACATTTAATATTTTATAAAAGATGTGAAGAAGTCTAAAAATAGACAGAAGAAAAGCAAAATGAAAGAAGTAAGTACTACGTCATAATGAAGAGATTCAGAAGAATTTATTTAGAAGGAAAAAAAAAGAAGAAAGAGACAAATATTGACACCCATTTCCACCTTCTTCTTTTTTCCTTTTTATATATTTCAGTTACAAATAGAAAGAGTCTTTAGGAATAGCAATTTTAATGAAAGGGTTAATTATAATTTATAATGGTCTACAATCAATATACACAAATAGTCAAAACAATCATCCTAAGTTTGGAAAAATTTGATCTTAGTGTTTGTCGTTTGGGAAAATTTTATTGACAATTCTACGATAAATAATAATAATAATAATCTATATGACTATATTATAGAGTTTATAGTCCATATTGCTTTTGAATATTCAAGATAATTCGATGATTGACCAAAAGAAATTTTGTGTAGCTAAAAATGACCTGTCATGTTATAAAATGGGAGGTAGGACTGCAGAGCTTCTCAATGTTACCTAATTGTACTTTAATTAAAAATATTTCCAGTTTGAAAAGGGAATAAACAATTATTTTTCGCTGGTATTAGTTAACCTGCTGAGAATTAAACTTAATTAAAAGTTGGTACATGATCTCCTCTTGTACAGTTTCAATTAGAAACTTGACCACAAAGCAAATGATTTGTCAACCAAAAGAAAAATTACAACATCAATACTCCATGTAATCCCATAAGGCGGTGGAGAGGGTGGTGTGTACGCAAACCTTAGAAGGTAAAGACATTGTTTCCAATAGACGAGAAAAGCTAGAACCAGAAAAGGAAGTATTATCAAAATATATATAATTTAGAACTCTAATACCAAAATTTCAACCCCAATGGGAGATGAGGGCATGTGATTCTATGTTTGCTTCCTACAGCACTCTCATTACAAGCTTTATAACTAGCGACCACATCAAAATCTCCAGCCTGTGTGACACTATTGTGCTTGATTTCACTCTAAACCACCCCATTGATGAATGTCGAGCCATTCAGAATATGCTGATACAGAGGCGTCGCACTTTTCCATCTATGAAACCACCCAATTCTTTATCATGATACTTTTCTGGATAAATTCTGAAATCCAGAGCCAAGACACATAAGATTGACAGTTCCTGTGGAGGCATCAGGTTTCATGACAAACTTAACACCCAAAAAATCTCTGATGTGCCTTAATGCTTCTATTCCGTAGGGTGACAGCTTCCCAACTCGAACTTCTGAAACATCTTTCGGACACAAGGCACATAGAAGAAACAGCAGTCCCTGTTATAATAGACAAACAAGAGATTGGTGAGCAATGGAACCAAGAAATCCTAGCATGGGAGAGAGCACCAGACCATCTTAAAGGAGATATCCTTGCTATTTTCAGCCCTAAAGTGGTGCTAGGCAACATTTATGAATGGGAACTGAAAGAAGCTTGCTCCGGGATTTAAATGTAGAAGTACTGATAAGCACACCAAAATGTCACAAGTCACATGAGTAGGCGGAGATTCAAGTGGAGATGCAAAGGTAAAAGACAGTGTCATGTAGAAAGATGAAAGAGCCTGATATGATCAACTAGAACTCATAACGAGTAACGTTGTCAAAAATTACACACACCTGATGTGTTGAATCAACGACTCCCCCCTGTTTAATTTCCCCAAGTAGTGCAGAAGCTATTTGCTCGCCAACTTCCTCAGCAGGGATCAGATCTTTCCTATCATCCTCTAGGTCAGCATCATCTTCTCCTCTTGAATAAGAAACTGCAGTATCAACAGATACGACACAACCAGATGTAGTCTCTGCAACTAAAGAAATTCCGTAGCCAGGTGACCTGCAATCAAAGTTGACCTCCAGATATAATCAGCAGCTCCAACTTAAAACATGACCTGGATAGTTACAACATAAAAAGAAATTAAGTGCGAGATATCTACAAAATGATCATACATTCCGGCTTGTGCTCCAGCTTTATGATCTGTAAAGATGTGAACATCTGAAAGCAAAGGATTCAAGATTCCACGAGCTGCGTGTATCATGGTATTCTCAAACTGAACAGAGACCCTAGTTGAAAAGGAAACACCTCTAATTCTCTTCACCAGACCTTCATCAACCCATTTAACAGCCTGTATAATAGCAGTCACCAAAACAATTGGTCAAAAAGATCACCTATAGTTTGCTGAGCTACCTCAGAATAGAAAACAATGAAGTCTATGAAAAATAAACTCGCCTTTAAACTATTCGGGACCATAGGGACTGAAAGAACTACTTCTCCACCACCTTTGGGAGCGACTCCCCGACTCTCAATTTTCAGTTCCAAACCTTCTGCAGGGACTCCAAATTGCTTCAATATAGGCAAAGTAGTTGATCGAAAAGTATCAATAGATGGGTCCTTTGAATCATTTGTGATCCCTGAAAAAAGTTATTTCAAGCCTTACGATAATAAGCAAATGCATAAAATTTTCGAATTCACATTTGATTATAAGGAAATCAAGGGTTTTAACATCCAAAAGCTGTAAAATTCAAAGCGAGAGCAAAGTTTCTGTACTTTTAGGATTTATCTTTGCACCTCACAACTTTTTAGGGGAGTGATACTAGAGCTCCAGTGAGCTTCTTGAGCTATAAAACCCAAGTAACATACTGGATAACAATCCTATCTCCCTTTTTATGTCAACTTCCATTGAATCACCACCCAAAGGAGTCAAAAATAGGCCGATTTTCTTACAAAATGCAGAGTTAAGACTAATAACGGCTACTAAGGGATTAAAAACTTGCTATTTCCTCAACCATTTCCAGGGCTGTGTAACTATCAGGCTGCCAATCTCTTACAGGTAGTTGCCTAGAAATCTTTTAATCTTTCTCATCTAAAGTCATAGAATTTCAGAATTTGTCATTTTTTTTAATGAAAGAATTTCAGAATTTGTCATTGCTATTGCACTTTTCTGTTTTCAGTCAAAAACTATATGCAAAAACTCAAGGGATCAAATTGCAATTGTGTATGTGGACATCTAATCCAATTGCAATTGTGTATGTGGTCATCTAATCCTGTATGAAATTGATTGATTAAGGACAATCAAAGACTGGCAGCATGCGAGGAAGTGGAACTAGAAGCTAATGTGGTTACGAGAAGGAACTGATTTCTTTGATCATGCTTCTGCTTTAGGTGAAGCTGGAATATCCACCAGGCATGTTATCAATCACCAGAACAACTCTGGTCCCAATTTAGGCTTAAAAACATGGAAAAGATGATAGAAGTCCTGAAACAAAAGTGAAAAAAGAAGTAGAGATAGTTGAATGACGCTTCCAGCGGCAGACTGTGAGAGAATTGATAAAACCAGGCAAAGGTTGGGGAGGATCTAAGATGAGGAAAACGGGTTCAAGGATATTTTAGGAATAAGACTAGGGGATTGGAGTGCCAAATAAAACTGAGAAAACATGTGATATATTAAGGTATGAAATATAACCTGGAGATGAGATGTCGTCCTGAACATTCCAGATGATTAATCCAATTAATTTGTTTAGAAAAATCTTAGCTATAAAAAGACACCTCAGTTCAAGCGTCCACTTGGTATTTAAGGAGTCGTTTGGCCATGAATAAGATTTGGAATATTTAAACTTATATCCATTTCAAAATAAGTGTTTGTCATTAAATTGTCCCATTATTTAAATTTCAAACTTGAAATATAGAATTTGAAGTTTGAAAATGGATATTTCGAGTTTTTTTAACTTTTCACTAACAACTTCAAATTTGTTTTCATGTCCAAACACGACTTTCAGCTTCGGAATACTTTTTTCCAATTTAACTTCAAACACTACTTTTTTCAAATCTCAATCAAATCATGCCCAAACGCCTAATGCAATGAGTTGAAAGTACAGATAAAGGGAAAAACAAACACCAAACCACCTTTAAGAAAAATTAAAGAAGTTAAAGTAGATCAAAAGGAGGGTAAAGGCATGCCTTTAAGCCTGATGGTGAGTGGTTTCTTTCCAAACAAACCGAGCACAATCAACGGTTCCAAGAAGTAGCTAATGGAGCGACTGACACCACAATCATGAACTAAATGTCTTCCTCCCATAATAATTCCAGGTTTGTACTTCAGTTTTGTGCCTGCCAAAAATAGCCAACTTCAACTTCAATATCCACAAAGGACAAAAGAACCAATTTTAGCACAGAATATGAGCAATCATGGAATTATGGAGCAGAAGCTTACCAGTTTCATTGATTTCAACAACACAATCATCACAAACTTTTTCAAGGAGGCGGAGGAAAGAGACCTCATGTGGACGAAGGCCAGGCCAAGTAGCATCAGCACGTATATCCTCAATGATAATCGATTTGGATGAAAGGGTTGCCAGTAAAAGACGTATTCTCAAGTTTTGGCTACCCTTCAGCTTCATGTAAGATACTTTACCCATCTTGTTACTTGTCTTTCGCCTCTGCTTCTACGTATAAATTTGTATAATATATGCTCTGAAAGTGTTGTTGTCTACTCAGCATAAAAATTAGAGGGAAGTATGTACAAAGAAAGACAGAGAAGATAGAGGAAACATACCTTTGATTCTGTCAGATGAACCAAAAAATGGGAAGTTAGCTGCAGGAAGAGATGGGAAAAGAGCAATTTAGCAGCGGGAGTGGTGGCAAGAATTTCAGGGCTGAAAGCGGTTCCCACTAAACAGGTTCAATTTTTTAGAGCCCATCTAATTAGCATAATTTAAGTAGCTTTTAAGCAGCAAGTGTTGAAAAGCACCTTTCAAGTGTTGGAGCTGATCTGTAAATAAGCAGTACGCACTTGTCTAAAAGTGTTGAAGCTGAAAAAACAGTTGTTGATGTGTTTGGTAAGTGCTAGTAAGTACTTTATCTGTTAAAATGAGTAAGATGTCCTTAAATCTATTAATACTATAAAAGAAATTACAACACTTCCATTAAAGAAAGGGCAAATGCTTGATTCAAAAGGCACACCAAAAGTAGACAACCTTAGAAGAGGACATGGTTTTCTACAAATAACATCCATTCATCTATGCATTTAGGAATCCTATAGATGCAACTCAAGTGTACAAAGTCTTCCTCTGATTTCTCAAAAGCTCTTCTATTCCTCTCTAACAATACGATCCACATAATTGCTAGAGGAACAACATCTCACGCCTTGCATCATTTCTTCCTACTTCTAAATGCCAACTTAGCATTGTTTCTTTCATAGTACTCAGCAGCATCCACTTAAGTCTAAACCATCTCAAAATTTTCCAGCATAAACAAGAATTTATCCAACAATGTAGAAGAAGATTCACATCTTCACCTAGCTCTTTGCACATGAAACACCAACTAACACAAGTTATCTTTCTCTTCCTAAATTTCTCCGCAACACCTACTCAAGTCTGCACCATCTCAAAATTGTATAGAATTTTATACAAAATGGTTAGCTTTTAGTTCCTAAATTTACACAAATAGAAACTTCACACTCCCAAAGTTTCTCCAAAGCTTCTTATATCTCATTGTAACAAATTTTATATTGTAGCATTTGCTTTCAAAGAGGCACATGCTCGAGCAGTTGAGGACATGCGTACAAAACACCAACTATCCTAATTACATATACATATACAATCAAGTTTGAGTTGAATTTGTGCAAAGTGAGATCTCTATATTTTAATTTATTGCACGATTCGATTTCCTCTCGTCGGTGGCACTTTAAAAGTAAGAATTAGCTGAAATCAAACTTTTTCATTGTTTTACCTTATGTTGTTATCCCTCATCTAAGCAATTCACTCATCAAACTACCATGAAAATCAACTTGCAGAAAACAGCCAAAAAAACGATATGAAGAAACAAAAACAGAAAAACTCCTATCAACAACAGCAACCTGAAAAACTCAACATATGAAGACGTTCGTTGTTTGAAGATTTGAAGCAAATAAAAAGTAAAGCAGAAGTGAAAAAACGCAGAAAGCTGATAAGGTAACGAATATCACATAGAAAAAATGCAGCGAGAGAGAGTGAAGCTTACCGTTCGCCACTGAAATCGCAGCAGAAACAACGTGTGCAGAGATGGAGGAAGGAAGGAGACAGAAAAATAGGTTACGGCTATTGTAAATGAGGGTAATATCGAATTATGAAAACTTATTAGGGATATAAACGTAAAATCAACTGTCACCCTAAAATAGATGAAAAGCCAAAAAAAATAAAAAATAAAGGATTGGGCTAAAATATAATTGTTTTATTTTTAAAAATTTAAAACTTTTCCCAAAAAAAAGTCCATCTATTTATGACACTAACTAATTTTATCTACACTTTTTCCTCAGTAAATAACTCTCGAACAGAAAATACGTGCTCGTCGTGAAGAGAAATATTATATTAAAAAATAGCTAATTATTATAATATATTAATTTCAACCAAAGGATATTCCTAATTGATTATAATTTGATGAATAGTAATAGTTAGTAATGTTGCTATTAGTAGCTTTTAATAAAGCACCATTTTTTTATGATTTATGGATAATGTATTATTTAGTTTATCCTAAAAAAAATTTAAAAAAGTAGAGTCAAACTTGCGAATATTTTTAATAGTTTTTAAAATTATTAAATATATATAATATTTAATGTGATTGTTTTATTAAAGAAAAAGTAAATACTCTGTTCTCAAAAACTATGATCAAACATATGTTCAAACGTAAATCCAAATCTAATTTTACAAAAATATTTGAAAAATTATTACTTATAATTACTGTGCGAATTATTGAGTTGATATAATAGCGACGTTTACTATTTGTAAGATTTTACCCTTTTTATCTTTAATTTTAATTTTATAACTCAAAAACATTTTTATAACACGCTATCCTTGAAAAATGAGTACTCGTTAATATTACACACGCAAATACATGCGTCAAGAGCCTTGTAAATGTGAAATGCAAATAGTAATAGGATGATTTTTCTAACCACCAATTTATTGCCAAGACAAACGTTTTTCACAAATTTAGTCAACAATAATTAATGTTGTTAAATCTAGTAATCGTAAAGTAGATTATATGTGATTTTCTCCTATAAATAATATGTGTTTTTATAAAAAAGTTCATATAGTCCGATATGACAAATTTTATTTTATTTGCAAAAATTGTGTAATTTTTTCTCCTGTATATATTTGAGGGATGGGGACTAGTACAATTGAAGTGGAAAAAAAAAAGCAAAAAATATAAATAAAAATGGAACAAAAAATACTTCTTCTTATTTTCTTCTATTTACTTAACAATTCATCAGCCAATGTTATAGATTCTGTTTGTAAGGCAACTCAAGATTATAAACTTTGTAATGAATCTCTCGCATCAAATCCTAATAGCGCGAACGAAGATGCTAAAGGTCTTGCACGTATAATGCTTTATATGGCTTTACACAAGACCACACATATCATTGTTTATGTCAAGCGAATGATAATCGAGAATAAATTTCCAGATTATCGTTCAGTTTGCGAAGACTGTCTTGAAGCTTGCGATAAAAACTACAATTTTATTTTGCATCATTTCGTCCTAAATGCTATTAAATATTTTGAGGTGGAAATGTATCATGATGCAACTTTTGCCATCGGACTATCTGGTCTGAATGTTTCAACTTGTGCAGATGCTTGTGTAAATTGCAATGCCTTTAACTTGACAAATAGGAGCAATGAATATGCATATTTTGTTTTAGTAGTTGGAGATGTAATAGACTACTTGTATTAATAAAAGTATATATGTATTGTAACTTATTATATTAAATGACTCGATCTCATAATCTTAGAATTGAAAGTGAGAGATATTTACCATTCGAATAACTCTCCATTTCGTCTAATTTAAAGATTAGAGAGAGAAATGAAAAACTGAGATTTTATGTTTGTAAACGTGGATATAATTGAGAATGATTGAGTAATAAAAAAGTTATTTACATATCAAAACACATAATATATGCATTGATTTGTCTTATCCTAATGACAAGTGTGGACAAACAAATGAAAAGAGAGAAAACGAGGAAAGAGCTTGACAACATTAACTAACCAAAAAGGAAAAGCTTAGTTTGAAAAAGTTTTTTTATCAAAGAAGTGGTTTTAGAAATTAAAAAAGAAATGGTAACAAAATTAATTTGTATCTGCTAATAAAATTTTAAATCACTTATATGAACGAGGATTATGTTTGATCAAATCTTTTAAAAGTATTTTTTTGAAAAAATTTGCTTTCCAAAAAAGTTTTTTTTGAATAATCACAAATTTTTAACCTCTTAAAAGTTTGATAAAAAAAAGGATCGCAATGGGGCGGGTGTGCTGTGGGCAGAAGCTTAACTCACAAAATTAAAATCAATCCTACTTAATATGTTTTTCAATTCTTAACTCACATCGCTCTACCCCGTAAAGATCCGCTCCACCCCAACACTTATGTTATATTTATTTATTTTTCTTTTTTTTATTATGTAATTTTCTAAAAGTAGTAGACAAATTTAACATTTTCAACAATGTCTAATTTGATTATTTCTCATTTGTTATGTTAAAACACATCAATTAAACAGTTTCTACTTTCTACACCTCTAGGTGGCTTTGTCTCATAATTAAATTGAAATTTATTTATAAATAAATTCAATTTAATTTCTTGTACTAAAACTCATTAGAAAATTTGATTATAAAATGGTACATTTTTTAAAAAAACTTAGACAAAGAGTGAAAGACGGTAACAAATAGCAATTAAAGAGACGAAAGTAGAGAGAGTGGAAATTTTCAACCCGTCACCCGCCTCGCCCTGCTTAATTTATTAAAAAAAACTAGTTCAACCTCCGCTGCCCCTGCTTCACATAGACTTATATCTATCCTGCTCCGCAATCGTCTCACCCCACTGCCATCCCTAATCAAACAGAGTATTGAAATGAAAACGCAAATAGTATATTAAGGCAACAGAGTATAGGCTTTTTTTTTTTTTTGGAGAGGGGGGGAAGGGGGTGGGTAAAAGTTACATAAATACTAAGATGTTTTTTACATTTACTCATAAACGTTACAGTTGTTCATATGCTCTACTATCTTTTAAGTAATTTCATTCTAATTTTGATATATTCTACCTTTTCTTATTTCATGTACTTTAATAAACAATGAAGGATATATAAACATTGATTCAATCTAATGGAATGTGGCAAATATATGATAATTTATAAATTTCGATGCAGATGGGGTTTTGATAATAATTAACAATTTTTCTATAATTGAGGTCATTAAATTTGATACTAGATTTGATATGAGTTATATTTAATAAAATTAACTGATCTCAACTTTGTATCTATTAATATTAATAGAATGAAGAATATGGTATTAATAATCTTACGCCAATATCTCCTCATACGATTATAAAATATATATCCAATATTAGTTGTAACTTTTAAAATTATCATTTTTGTGTTTGTGTGATTTTCTCAATACAATTAAGAAGAAAAAATAATTTATTTTTCATTTTTCAATCAATATTTAATATTAGTGTTAGAGTTTGATTAATTTAAATTTGTTGACATAGGACTATATTTAGAGGAAAGCATCCCTGCTAAAAAAAATTAAACTAAAATTGGGAAAAAATAACTAAATGTTTGCTTTTGGTGAAAAAATGGGAAAAAATAACTAAATGTTGGCCACAATCCACCCAAATGGTCGATACAATGTTACCAATATGAATATATTATTATTACCAATTATGTTTGTATTCTAAATTTAATGTATTACCCCTAATATATGGTAAGAAGAATATAAAAGTTTTGATAACGAACGAAAATCTCATGGTTAAAATGTAGAACTTATAAGTTTCATGACTTTAGCCATAACTGAATATGTAATTGTCATTTAATAAAATTTGTTAATAATAATGTGTTATTGGTAAAAAAAGTTATTTTCGGAATTAGCTGTAAATATGAATCAGATAAGAATATACTAACAATAAAAAGTTGCAGTTAAAAATTATTTATTAAAATTAAATTGTTGGTGCCATTTATATAAATTAACCAACATGAATATTATGATTTGGTAAAAATACGTTGCAAATTAGAATTCATACTTTGTTGTATTATAATTTTTTAAAAAGCTTTTAATTAATTACCAACAAGGGGTTGCTCATAAGCAGTAAACACTTTCCAGCCCTCTATTTTAAATCGTACGGTTATAAATTCGAATTACCAAGAATGCAAAATAGTGAAAACTAAGATAATATATATTAATATTAACAATTCTGTCCACGGTAACAAACCATTAATAGGTCATAATCAATTTATTCGTTGGAGTCTTTGTTAGTGCACTTCCTATGTTTATTTTTAATTATTATCATATTGTTTTTTTTTAAAGTTAATTTGATTAATTTACAAAGTAAAATTAGATTATATTAATTTAATATTTTAAATAAAAATAAAAGATATTCAAAAACTATACTAAAAAAATACTATAAATTGTAACTTTTTACATATATATTAATATGCATAATAAAATGAAAATCAAAATACCTATTATTTGACTCTAAAAAAAAATCATTACAAATAAAAGTGGACGAAAATAGTAAAATTTTCATTTTCTAAAACATATTTATTAGAGGTAATAAGTTCTTTCATTTTGTGGGATAAAAATATTTAGAGAATTTCTCCCTTCTCTATTTTATATAATAATATTCTTTTATATTGATTTTTTTTCTCTATTTAATCTTTGGTAGTATATGTGCTTCTAATAAGGACTCATTTTAGCAGATGCAATAAACGTGATAAAATAGCTAATTGATTGATTACGTATGATATTTTAAGTTCAAACTTTAATTACCAATGATGGTACGTAAAACGTACTTACTTAATTATTATTATTAAATTAATAGAAGCAACTTAAATTTTGAGGGACACAACTCACAAGTGTTCCATACTCCACATAACTTAAATTTTGAGCTAAATTGAAGTATTCATATATGTTTAAAATTGCGAGTTCACAAGTTTACGTATAGTAATCTTAAACTTTTTACATTATTTTATAAGTGAATCGATTTATCTTAAATTAGTAGGTTGCCAATAATTTTTAACATAATCACTATTGAATCGATTGTCTGGAATTTTCGATATTATTTTTTTGATTGAATCGACCAACTTGAAGTCTCCGCACAATTTTTGACTAAATAAACACTGAGGTGGTCATCTCAAATTCTCTATGTTATTTTTTACTGAATAAAGTATTGAAACAGTCATCTTGAATTCTTCGTACTGTTTTTAATTGAGTTGGTCCACCTCAAATTAAATACTTGCACTATTTTTCTACTAAGTTACCCCACTTCTAATTTTCTACCTATAGTAATTTTTTAATCGAGTATTCTTATCTCAATCTAAAATTTTACTTAGTATGTTTTTTTTGGAGGAATTTGGTTTAAAAATTGACCCACTTTCATTTGAGTGAAATCATAATAGCATATTTAATATAATTTGATGAATGAGCTTTGACGATACAAACATTTTTATTTTTGAGCTTCCGGAGATTTTTAATTCGTTTACAAAAAATTATTTTCTAATTCAAAATGTTCCATGAAAGAAAGAAAAACAGCTTGCGATTTCATATTTTTTATTAATTATGCCAATTAACAGTTATAAAGTTAAAATAATATCCACAACACAGTAAATCCAAATACCCTTATATATAATACGACTTCATTGTAAATAAACCTATCTTATAAAGGTAAATAAACTTACATTTTTTACTATTGCAATATCATGATATTATTCATATATTTTGAAAATAAAATATTTCTATTTTTTAAACAATAAATATCTTACACAAATTAAAGAAACGTGCACTGAAGAAAACAAATTCAAAATAATAAAAAACAGAAGAGTAAGAAACCAAACAAAAATAGAAAATGAAAATTTCATATACATTATATATAAAATAAAATATTTTAAAATATAACTCGCCCACACGTTCATAATGCAAGAATTGACTAAACTAGTATTTGATGCATTTTTTAAATTTTATAAAATGTCTAAAATTATTTTTAGTTGTGAATAATTTTTTTTTTAAAATAGTATTATTTCTAAACTTCTTTCACACTATCAAATCTATATGAAATCTTTTGTATTTTAATCATTCTAAGGCTTCAAACTAATATTTATGGAGTACATACATTATTCAAGGTAGTTAAGTGTATAATTTTAAAACTATAAGGGGATATCTATAACTGGAGTAATAAATACATGGGTTCAAGTGTAACAATAAATAAGATTAAAAAGATAAGAGTTTCTCGATCATCTATTAAAAGGAATAAATTAGTTATTCATTTAATTATTTAGGTAGAAATTTTTCAAGTTTTAAAATTAGGTAAAAGTGACAAATAATATAAATTAGATTTGACGATATTTTTCTCAATATTTCTAAACTTTTAACTTTTACAATTTAATTCAATAACTGTCATAGTCATTTCATAAATTCTTTAGCTCTCAGACAACTTTAATAATTGTCTAAATGAAATAACTACTATAGATGTTCTTAGTTTACTCTTTATATTAATATTTGCAATAAAAATAAATAAAAGAGAGCCACTTAT
This sequence comes from Solanum lycopersicum, assembly GCF_036512215.1. Classification (NCBI taxonomy): domain Eukaryota; kingdom Viridiplantae; phylum Streptophyta; class Magnoliopsida; order Solanales; family Solanaceae; genus Solanum; species Solanum lycopersicum. Next base: position 55,461,865 of record NC_090801.1, on the reverse strand, counting down.
GTTTATTTAATTAAAATACTATCTTTTTTTAAATTAAATAGCATAAGACACTTTTAACTCATTTTTTCGAAATAAGGTTTGGTGGGTTAATTCTTCCTTCTTCTAGGGTTTTAGAATTTTGAGGTTCCTCTTTGAATCTAAACTAAAACCCTAAAATCCTCTGTGTATCTAAGCATTGCAAATTAAGGCACAGAGAAGCACAAAGTACAATCAGAGGTATCAATTCAACAATTTGCTCTCTGGGTTTGCTGTATTACTTTAATTCTACTCTGTTGAAACTATCTTTTGCTGAAGAATTGTCATTAAATGTGATATTTCTAATGTAATTGTGTATAATATGAATCACCATTGAAGGTTTCTTTGAAGATATTGTATCAGAATCTTTTGTTGCTAACTTGAGATGCTAGTAATTCGGAAAGTCCGAAAAAGTGTATCTTGGATAATGATATCTCACCTCAATCACCTATTTGTTACTCCAATTTCTGAAAACGGTTCCACTTCTCATAGTCTCCAGAAATTTTCGTCATTAAATATTAGATGTTTTCGTAGTTCAGATAATGCTAAGGTTGAAGTCCCTGAATTGTCAACTCAGACACCCATTTCCCCTGCTGTCAATAAAATATCACGGGTTGCAAGAAATGATGGACAAGCAGTACTCTTTGAATACTTGCATTGTACAAGAGGTTTTAATTATGTAGATGCTGAGCATATTAGCAAGAACTCACCTTGTTTTCTTCAAAGCCTGCTGTCCAAGGTTGATAATGATCAAGATGTAACAAGGGCATTGACCCGTTACTTCAGGTACCATCCGATTAATGAGTTTGAGCCTTTTTTAGAGAGCTTGGGGTTGAAGCAATCTGAGCTTACATCTATGCTTCCACGAGATTTAATATTTTTGAGTGATGATCATCTCTTGTTTGATAATTATCATGTTCTTTGTTATTACGGCATCCCTCGCACTAAAATTGGAAAGATTTATAAGGAAGCGACTGATATATTTGGATATGACCATGGAGTATTAGATATGAAATTGAGGGCTTATGAGAAATTGGCTTTGAGCAGATCAACAGTTATAAAGTTGGTGACTTGTTCCCCTACTCTTTTGGTTGGTGAGACGAACAGTGAACTTATTCAGGTTCTTGAAAAACTGAAAATTTTAGGGTTTGAAAATGATTGGATGGGAGGATACTTATCCAACAGGCACTCCTACAATTGGGGTAGAATGCTTAACACATTGCATTTTCTGAATGAAGTAGGATATAGTGATGAAAAGATGGCGACTTTGTTTACAATGAACCCTGCATTCTTATTTGAAGGCTCTGGGAAGCAGATTTATGTATTGGTCGGGAAATTACTGAAGTTGGGTATTAAAATGAATGACATATACTTACTTTTCTGTCAAAATCCTAATATTCTATCTCTGAAGTGTACTAAAAATCTTTGGCATGCATTGTACTTCTTATCAGAGATAGGATTAGAGACCGAAATAATTGCAAATATTGTATCTACACATATACAACTTCTAGGTTCACATTCTCTGAAAGGACCAAAGACTCTTTTGAGGGACTTCAAGGGTGGCAAGTTTCGTCTATGTCAGACTATAAAGGATGATCCTTTGAATTTGTTCAGATTAGCTTCAAAATCAAAATTTAATGTGGAGCAAATGACTTCCCAGGACCCAGGAAAATTATTTCAGAAAACCACTTTTTTATTGAGATTAGGTTACGTAGAAAATTCAGATGAGATGGCAAAAGCTTTGAAGCAATTCCGTGGACGAGGAGACCAGTTGCAAGAGAGGTTTGATTGCCTAGTAAATGCTGGTTTGGACTGCAATGTTGTAATTAATATGATTAAACAGGCTCCTGCGGCATTGAACCAGAGCAAAGATGTTCTTGAGAAGAAAATTGTTCTACTGAAAACATATTTAGGTTATCCGGTGGAATCGATTGTATCATTTCCATCTTACCTCTGCTATGACGTGGACAGAATTCATCTTCGGTTTTCAATGTATGCATGGCTGAAGCAAAAGGGTGCTGCAAAACCAACATTATCAGTGAGCACTCTTCTTGCTTGTTCAGATGCTCGCTTTGTAAAATATTTTGTTGACATACATCCAGAAGGTCCAGCAAAGTGGGAAAGTTTAAAAAGTTCACTTCAATCCAGCTGATTGACTTCAGTATCATTTTAGATTAATAAAGTTGACATATTTCCCTTATCTAGTTGTAATTGATTATCCAATTTTGTTGTTGTTGGTTTGTCTAGGTCTTTTTTTAAATCTTTAATACGTCTCTTCTTAGGAAACACACATCACTCAATGATATTTTGAAGTGTCAGAAGGGGGATTGCTTGGGTTTTTTCCTGCTTTCATTCTGTTAAAGGACTTCTCATCCCAGTTGCTAGTTGCTACTCCCATTGCAGCCCCTTCTCTTCATGCTGTAGATGAGGGGACTCTGGATATTTTGTTAGGGTCTTTCTGACAGGACAAGAAGGTATCATGTACTGATTGAGTGATTTCATATAAAGAATCTTGTGGTAAAATCTGTCTGTTACATATCTTTAAGCTTGTAAAATAATAGATATGACCTAACACCCTAGCCATCCTTCTGATAAGCCTTGGTGGATAGAGTTGGCTGGTATCAATGCTGGTAGGAGTTAGTGGGTGCCCGATGGATTGATCGACTTGCCGCCTGGTTGGCTTGGACACCAAAGTTATGAAAAAAGTCCAAGCCACTACCCTTGAAGAAAACTGTCAGTGATGATTTTGGGTGCAATCCCTTTGTTATTTATCAGATGGCTAGTCCTTAGACCTGTATAAGAGGTTTGTTGATTCATTCAATCTTCTATTTTTTTGGTGGTGAAGTGTCTTATCCTTAATAAGGCTCAAGAATCTCTTTCTCAAGTGGGGAGGGGGATACTCTTAAGAATAAAGAAGACTATCTATTTTGTTACTATCAGTAAGTACACTTTTTTTTGGTGTGTGTATCATTCAATCATCAGTGTTACTTTTCCTTGTTTCTTTATGATAGTACAATTTCTGTTCAGCCTCTGTACGCCCCTGGTTTTTATAACGATGGGTTGGGCATTTCCTGTTTGGGATCTTCTTTTTTTTGGTAAACAAACAAATTGTGTTGATAGCAAGTGAGATAGTTACAAATCCAGCTAGGAACACATCTCCAAGCTCTCAAAGGAAAACAAAACAGTTCCACTATTCAAGCTTACAACAACAGGCTGTAGTAGCTATGGAGTCCTGGAAAACAATGCTTAGTCAAAACTACAGTCTATACATAAAGACAACAAGCAAGATAGAGCAGTCATAGTAAGCAGCTACCAATTAAGGGAGGCTTAGTATTATAGAAGCTAGTGGTGACCCCCATTTTGGCAGTTCTTGGCCTTTGATGTGTATATGCAGAGCTACCTCTCTGCATACTCTATCAATGTTGTAATGGCCTGCTTTGAATCTCAAGCCATTCCTCTCTGTCCATATGATAGCCGCAACCATAGTAAACACGCTGCACAGGATTGCTTTTTTGCCAGATTTGGACATAGCGCTCGTGTTGGCCCATAGAAGCTCCTCATTCCAGTCCCCTACAGGTCTGTTTATGCCCAGCCAGTTGAGAAGCCTTAACTACCTTGTCACTATTCACCTAAAGAATAAATGATCAAAAGACTCCACTGCTGGTTGTGCAGAAGATGCAATCCGTAAGAACCTGGATGCCGAACTTCTGAAGCCTTTCAACTGTGGCCAGTCTCCTCCAAGCAGCTAGCCGGAGGGAGGTTGAATTTTCCTGTTAGATATCAATTCTCTCAGTTTGTGTACGTGTTCCTTTTTCCCTAATGTTGATCCGAAATAATTAACTGTTCATGGTGTAAAAAGCTATGTGATTATGAAACACTACAGTTTTGGCCCCAAAACTCCTCTTTCTTGAACAGGTCATGATTTGTGGACGCAGCGCGACATATTATGTGCACTTGTTTGCTTATGACTTATGGGGAAGTTATATACTGTTTCATGCTAAACCCGTTGGAGTATATTGGTGAAATTACTTCCTTCTATGCAATTTTAGAGCTTAATTATCTTTATCCTTAAATTTACTGATATTCTAGGAAGAAATTCCAGAGAACACTGATATCAAGTTGTTCTGGTGGAATGATTTTGTAAACCAAATGCTAGATCAATTCTTCTCGTATGCAAGTCTCGGTGGACAAAATTACTAGTAACATGTACTAGTAGAGGTATCTATTGGATTGAGTGAGGTGTACAGAGACTTGCTCTAACACCGCTGTTATAAAAATAATTTCTTATTGTCTTTTTCTAATGAAAGGTAATTTCACTGCTATGCGTCAAGTTGGTGCCAAATGTTGTAGAGCAAAAGATGACTTCTATCCTACCATGTCTGAACTCTGAGAAAAAACCCTGTTAGCATCCTGGGCAACTTTCAAATCACTCAAAGTATATAGAAGCTGTAATGCTTTGTATTTTACATATGGTTAGGGCTGACAATTGCTTCCAAAACACCTTAATTTCTATTTTACAAATTGTCAAAAAAATACAGACACAATCGTTGCAATATATAACCATCTGTTGAGGAACTTGTGAGATCATATTTAACTTGAACTTGTATTGTAGTTCGAGAAGAACAGATAAAGAGGAAGTAGTGGTGAGAGATGAGGCAGAATAAGCCCCACAAGATACAAGTTGTCTCTTTCAAAGATAAAGTTTACATGAAAATGATCAGCAGCTCAACATAAACGCCATATTCTGCAACAAGAAATGACTATTAGTCTCAAAAGTTTATCTGCTGGAAACAAAGAGATGACCCAAATATCTCTACATAGTAATAAAATACGATAGATTCTCCATACACGAATCATTTGTACATCTTTAATATTTCCGCAAGTTTGTTCTTATGCAACTTTATTTCTACTATAAACAAGCAAACTTAACAATACGAACTATAAAAATGGTCAACGATAGAGCAGCCACTATAATGAAAATTTTATAAGATAAGTGTTTTGAAGACTACTTATCTTAGATACAAAACTGAGTCTAAGGATGTAGGATAAAACCTAGTTACTATCATAGGTTCCTAGCTTTGACACTTGCACCGTCGTTAAAAGTTGTGGAAGATGATGAGGAAGACGAGCCAGAGCGGTGAAGTCCAGCCTTGTCTTTATTAAATGCCCTTTGAACATCATCTTTGAGCTCCTTAAATCGCCTCCGCTTGATCTTTTGTTCCTCTGGAGTGCCCTTTTCAAGGAAAAATAAGTCTGGTAAGTCATCCTCCATAAACTTATCCAGAACTTCGGAGCAATGAGGAAAGTAGCATTTGCCCAGCTCAACTGCAACCATGATTTAGAAAAATAATGAGAAGAGCTTGAAAACACAATTCTGAAATTCTCAATTCATACTGGAACCGATGTGCAAACAGGAAAATGATAAAGGAAAATATAAACCTACTGAAGGAAGTTAGCAGTAAATACAGGGAAGTTTTATGCCATGTTTCCAGCAACATTCAGTAGTGAGCTGGAACATTGCAAAACCAGTTACATGACAGGCTTAAATGACCAAGGGACTCCAAGCACAAAGACATGTATCATGAATAAAAGACAGCAAACTAGTGAGCTGCACTTGGAAAGTGAGGCATAGCATAGTCCATAGGACCCTCAACCTCTAACCAACGATCTTGGGGGTGTAATACACCATGAGAGCACCACCATTGACTCCTGGACAGAGTGTGTTTAGGGTTGGGGTTAACCATATAGAAGAAAATAATAATGAGCTACTAACTTGTTTTATCTCGTTGATTCTTCTCTATGGAAGACTACCTATTTCACTTTTTTCTTCTTCACACTATGTCTAGAAACTAGGGAAGGAAGAAGATAAGATAAAAGAACATATTTGGGAATAGAGAAAGAACAGTTGGTCCAAACAAAAACTTCTCTTTCACTTTCTGTACTAAAACAAACAATAGAAGGGGAAATTTTGCGCCTTTCCCCTCATTTTCTTCCTACAATTTGTAAACAACAACTTAGGTGTTTGCCAATCTTCTTTTGGAAGGGGCAGACTTCAACATACTTGAGGATAAAGAGGTCCAAACAGGTGATGACCTATACAGAGAACTACAAACCTGGTGTTGCCCTTCTTGCTTCTTCTTAATTACCGTAAATGTTCAAGGGAGGGAAAAGACCAACAGTAAGAGAGAGACAATTTTGCAACAGAAGATGTGGCGAGAAAGTAGGATAAGAAGTCATTATTTGCCATCTTTTTCTAAAAAAACATTACAATTTGTAGTTCGAATTTCCACTATATATAGTCATACTTACAGGCATGCCATATACATGTTACCAATTATATATGTAATCATTCTTTCAAGTCAGAAGGGTATTATTTGATGAAAAAGAAAATTGCACATAAAGTGACACACGTCATGTAGGAGGTTGGCAAAAACCCTACACACATGCACATATTTATTATTTTATCATCCTGGAAATTCAGGGATTTAAATTCAATTGTTAATGCTACAGAATAAACCAAAAGTTATTTACATTCTTTTTTTATCTTTCGTTTCCTCTTTTGGGAGAAAAGGAGGAAGTAAGCAGAAAATGAGTTGTCTAGATGCTCTTCATGTCAAGTAAATGGCTACTGATTAGATGATGATGATATTAGAAATAAATAGGAAATCTGGTGCATGTAAGATGAAATTAATCAATAGACTGGCTATCAGGGGATACCTGTCTTCGAGAGTCTTTCTTTCTGCATTATGGGTGTCTCATTCAGATCAACCTCCCTCAAAATTCCAGATGAAGCTTTAGATGCCAAATGATCCGCGAATTCAGCTGTTGTTTCAGCAGTTGCAATTTCCATGGCTAGTTTGGCTTCAAGAGGGAACAATAATCGTGCAAATGCCACTGTATTACAAAAGCCGTCATTAGGACCACAACAGATTCATCAGAATTGAGTGAAGAAACCAAGTCAAGTTTTGACAGAATAGTATCGTACATAACAGAAACACACACTGGTAAATGATAACATCATGGCTTCATTCCAAGTCATCATATAATACAAAAATTACTTGGGTGTGTATGTGTGTTATGTTTGTTTATATTTCTTTTTTATTTTATTTTTTTTGGCTTTCAGCTGGATTAGTTAGTATACCCTAAATTCCCTCATACTTCCAGTGTGGCATAAACTGTTACCGCGACCAGCCTGATTGTCCAAAAAATGATAGAACTGTAGTTCCTGTACCAAAACTTGGCCACATAGAGATCCTCTCGTAGATTTAGAAAAAGCTAATACAAAAGTCTATTAACCGGGTCTGAGAGTCTACTAATCAACAACATATCCTGGTGCAAATAGGCCAACACTTTAATGCTTTCAACATTAACAGTCAAGGTTGCCCTACAAATTCAAAGGATACCCTCTTCGGAGATTCCCGATTTGAGATCATGATCTAATGATATGAAATGCTTAAATCTTGATTACGTAACTACTAAATGAACAAAGTTCTGTAGGACCACTGATTCTTTCTTAGTATGAACTTTCGACCAAAGAAGCCAAGCTTTCAGAACTGGAAGACTAGAAGTTGCGTGGGCCTTGATTGGTAAAAAGAGGAAAACCAAGCATATTATAAAAGGTACCTCTGTTTTCCAGGTAGAGCAGTTTCATCGGCAGATCATCGGCCAACATGGGGGAAGAAAATAATGCATCTCCAGTCATTGGGTTGCGACGCATCTCTCTCTCCAAAACATCAATACATACCCGATCTTTGTTTGCTTCCTGCCCTTGTTCTGTTTTTGCATGGTACTCCTTAGGCCTAGTCAGCCTCCTACAGAGACTAACAGCACTCTGCCCATCCAATGTAATTTCTGATGCATGAGCTCCCTTAGTTAAAAGTGATACAATGATTGAGGGTTCCTTACGCATGGCAGCAATGTGAAGCACAGTGTAACCACGTGCATTCCGAAGGTTGACATTAGCAACACCCAGTCCAAGAACCTCAGCAACAACCTTGGGGTCACAATATGCAACAGCATAATGAAGAGCGTAGGCTCCATCTAAACTTATGTCAGACTCATTAAGTAAAAGCTTGACAAGTTCAACATCATCCGAATCCAATGCCTTGTATATCCTATTTTTTCTCTTTTCATGCAACGGATCCACGGTTAGAACCATACTTTCATCACCCTGACATTTCAGCCGCGATAACTTAATACTCTCTGCAACTTTAAAGGGAACCTCCTTCTCAATACATGTGCTTTCAAGATCTGATCGCGCTACTCTATCAACGCAATGAGTGAGAAGCTCACTCATTTGGCAATGGAAAGCAACTCCAAGTATTGGGATAACATCTTCCACAAGAGCCTTGCCAACAAAACTGAATAGGCGTCGCTGCAATTATACGAGCTAGTGTCAGCAGAACGTTCTCTTGGTTGTTGCTACAAATTCCTATATATTTTAAACAAACAGATCCATCTTTCATGAAACTGGAAGCAGCCATAGTAATGCATGCAGATCTAAAAAGGCTACCGCAGAGACCACTACCGTCAAAACTTAAACGGACCATGATGTCCGCCTGCCTAAAACAAAATTATTAGATATGTATTCTAAACTTAAAACATATCAATAAACTTTATCATAGACAAATCAAATGTACTGCATAGTAAAATCGTTGAGTATCCAAAGGTTATGTCCATGGATGTGTAGGAGATATTCCATGTCAACTTCACCAGGTCCTGTTTAAAACAAACGAAGAACTACTTTTCTCCTATTGACCGCTATTAACTGAAAATAAATCATGATGTAAGAAGCGACTAAGGTTCGGGTTCACATAACAATGGTATTGCAGTGTATGACAGTGCAGAATCTTCACTACCTGGATGCACTTTCATATGATTAATGCATTGAATTTTTCTTTCTTTGACACTTCAACAAAGTTTAGAAGAAAAAATCATTTCAAAACAAAAAACTCACATAGAGATTTCATAATATGATCTAATTATCTTTTATTTAGATACACGAATAACACTTTGCATTCGTCCTTGTTAGCTTGAATCACAATGCACTCTACAAAAGCCACTTGAAATGTAAATTAATCAGTAAAAAGCATGTTACCTACCAGAAAAAGTGACACCAGCTCTGGAACCTGAAAGACAAAAGAGGCATACATCAACTCAACATGAAAGTTGATTGCTGGTCTGCAAGAGTCATGGGAACATAAACTGTTGACACACGTTGATGCCTCTGGAGGGAAATGCTTCAATTTTCCCGAGTACAAATAGCTTAAGAAAGTAAGGAAAGCCTCATATCCAACCTTACCACAAGGCAATATATCAATCATAGAGTAACTTGGCTTACCTTCCTTTCCACAATTTCCGTTTCTTTTCCTAAAAAGATCCCTAAAAAAACTACTCCTCGCAGCTAATATACAACGATGAACACCGAGTGAAACACCCTCAACAACAATCTCAGCATCACTAAACTCAGAGCTGGAATCTAACAATAGTTGCTCTAAATTATTACTGAGTTTACTTAAGCTGATGATTTCATAACTACTCCCTGTCTCAGATCCACCACAGGCACATGTGTTTTGGCCTATGCCAATGGACCCATTCGACGTGTTGGAAGTTGAAGTAAAGCTTATAGAAGATGATGGTTCAGCAGAACTTGCCATTTTCACAATTGTATAAGCTAAAAATACACAAATATTATCTACATCTAAGATAGTCAAACTCCAAGAAAATCAAAAGTCCCCACACAGTCTCTATGCACAAAAAGAACCTCTCCAAAACCTTAATCAATCACCAATACAAGAAATTCTTCCTTTCTCCTCACATTCAACAACGAAGATGAAGAAACGAAGCAAATTCCAAAACTAAAACTCAAATTCTCCCAATTTCAGTTACAACCAAATCAACCCTTGAGCAGAAACTAATAACTCCACCGTATCTACCATCAGCTAAACTTCAATTTCACAGTAAAAATAGTATCTTTTTCAAGAATACAACATGCAAATTTTCAACAGCTTGATCACAACTTACACAAATGAAAATTCTACCAACTAATAACCCTTCAACTACTTGATCACAACTTACCGAAATGGAATAACATTCATACCAGCCAAGACAACCAAAAATATTTCCAATTGCAGAGCAAAAAAACCCTGTTTTTGTTAATTCTCAAATTAGATCCAATTAACAATCACAAAAGATTAAAGGATTAGAATTCAAGAAAATTTGTCCTTAGTTACTTTAAGAAGACAACAAAGTGGACCCACGTGTCTCAGCGAAGTTTCCTCAAAGGCGGAAGAGTATACCGAGTTGAAATATATACAGTAGTTATAAATATTACTAGAAGCAGCTTTTACCCCTAAATTTAATTTAATCGAGCTTTAATTCAATAAAAAACTATAGAAAATGAGATAATTTCAAAATTGCCAAAATATGATATTAATCTATACACATTATTTTTGTTGGCTTTTGTTTCTTACTGAGTTGTTTTTAAGTTAACTTTCCCCAAAAGTGATTTTCTTTTGCTTTTTTCTTATCCGTGTCCAAAGTATTACATCTTCGACTAAAATTTGTGTCAAGCAGTGCTAGACCTATTTGGTTTGGTGCTTCGAACATAATTTTTATTTTATATTTAAAATTTAAATTTAATATTATTTCAAAATTTATTTTTACACCAGTTAATGTGAACGGTGTGGTGTCGGTAAGAGGCTGAAGTAGTTCAGCTGACGAAGCAAATGCTGTCGCCACTCTTTGTGGGTCTTGAACACGTAATGGATTCCGTAATTTTTTGGGTTTAGAAATTTTGTTCATTTATTTTTCATTAAAAAACATTTTAGAAAGTGAAAAGAAACTTATAGTGGAATAAAGAATCTTGACTTAATGTGAGTGATTGAGTATAAATGATTTTTTCTTTCTTTATACCGACCTCTTTTATTTCATTACACTTTTTGACTTTCTTTGTACGAGTATATATCGGTGGATTTAAAATTTATAATTTAAATTATATTATAATTAATTTTAAATATTATTATTAATTAAGTTTTGAATATATTTGTGTATATATATATAGTGAAGTTTACCGTCATAGAAAATTAGAAATGCATAATTTAAGATAAATCTATTAGATTTGACTGTTTCAGCTCTGTGTGGAGTAGTTGTTTGCTGTCTTTATATTTAATTACTTGTAAAAAAAAAAATGATGACGTCTTCTCCTTAAGACATCAAAGTGACATGTTTTTGTCATGAATTACATAAAAAAAATGGATGCCATGCAGAAATAAAATATAAAACTAGAGTATAATCTCTATGATCTTATTCAGACATGAATAGATTCTTTGGGCTTGAAAAATTTATAAGGGGTAAGTAGCGAAAATGAGGATAATATAATCGTTATATACTAGGTCGATTATAGGTATCAGATAAAAATGAAGATAATATAATCGTTATTTACTAGGTCGATTAGTAAATTGTAAATTTGCTTAAATTGTAAAATTTGTATGATGGTATAAATTAAAATGTCGTATAATTTGGGTTCAGAATTGTATAAATTCAAAATTTGTATATGCTTACTTTAGCTAATTGTACACGATTTATGAAAAAATACGATAATTTATTATGTTTGTATATCGACAAGCGAAATATACAAATAGAGTTCTAAAAAAATCTTAAATGTATCAATACAAAATTTGGTGTATATCTACCGTATTTATATATTTACAAGTAAAGTTTACAAATGAGCTATCAAAATATACAAACAACAACCTCTATAACAAATAGAACTATTGCTATAGAGTGCAATAATCAAAACTATCCATTCAATCCTTATTATATTATTTCTGAAATTTTCTCAAATACTCACTTTATTTGTTTTGAAAGGACAAATTCAAACCTTTCGTTTATAATTGAGGAAATTAACAAAATTGACCCTTTCTTCCTACGTAAATAAAAGTAAAGTCTACACCACAAATTAATGCAAAGAGGTGGTCAAAGGGTGCAACATGTATGAACAAAAGAAAAAATAAATATAAGCCGCTCACAACTCCTAATTAACAGAAATTCAATCATTTCATGGTGTAAAATTCAACAAACAAAAGAGCAAAATAATGCAAGCCATATATTCCATTTTTTTACCTCCTATATACTTTTACCTCTTTTATCATTTCAAACTTCACCCAGAGAAGACCATATTTTTTTCTAACTAATAGAGAAAAAAAAATGGCTAATAGAAATGGTGTTGCTTTGTCATTGGTCTCTCTGGCCTTTGTTTTATTTGCATCATCCCAAATAAATGCACAAGTTGATCCAGCAATAGCCAAAGTAAGCCCATATTGTGTAAAAGCAATGGACAAGCCCTTTTGTACAGAAGTTGTTAAAGTAGCTGACACATGGCAAGAAGCTATAACAGAAGTGTTATCAGAAACAATTATGCAAACTAAATTGGCAGAGCCAATCATGGCTAGTTTATTAACATCATTGACACCTAGTGATGCTAAATTAAAAGATGAAATTGGTACTGGATGCAAAAAATCATATAATGATGCACTTGAGACATTGAAAGAAATTGAAGAGTTGTTGAAAACAGGTGACAAGACAAAAAGTGCTAACATTAAGTTTTCATCAGCAATGTCAAGATTGGATGATTGTGAGGATGAATTCAAGAAAGTACAAATGCCTATTGAATTTGCTACTTTTTATCAAGGTAGTAAGAAATTACTTAGCACTTGTTTGGCTGTTGAAAGGACCAGGCCTGATCTTCTTAATTAAATTCAATAATAGTACTATGTAATTACCATTTCTTTAAATGCTCAATCGAGATATACATATGTGTATTGCGAATTTTGTTTGACCATGAACGAAATTTATCATATGTAATCTCATCGCGCGATGAATAAATGTTTTGTTTCACTTTTACCTTGGATTATCAAGATTCAAGAGGCTAAGTATATATATATCTATATAATTCTCTTGTGTGGGCATCTTAACAAGACATGATACACATCTAATATACACTAAAGTTAGCTTACAATAACAAGTTTTTCTACTATCGAAGGGTTTAGTGATATTAGATTAAAAAGTTTCTCCTTCCTTAATTTGAGTTCTACGAATTGAGTTTTCTTTGATGTATAACTCTAAAACCTCGTACTATATACTGCAAATTTTTGCATATCAATACATCTTAAAATATCAGTCAAAGTTCTTATAATTAGACTCTAAAAATAGAAATCATGACAATTAAAAGTGGACGGAGGGAGTAAATGAATAGATTAATTTCACAATTGATAGTTATAAATAGTACAAGTTGGCCCTTCTATTTTGGATTTTCCTTAAAAATATGTCTCTTGTACTGATTGGGTCAAAACTAACACTTAATTAGTACTAGACAAAATTTAATTAAGGGAGTACAAATATTGTTTGGAAAACGCTATTACCCTTCATGGAGCAAGTAATATATAGTAACAACTATAATTTCACAACTATATATAAAAGTATGAAACATTTAGTTTTAATAACAACTACTCCATATGACAATTATTAATAGACGAGAATATGTTTCATTTAATTGTATAGTTTCTCCTATTAAAAGCGTTATATATCCACATTAGGAAAACTTCCAAGAAGTTGTTGAGCTGTCCCATTAGAATTTATTGAGCACAGAAATGTCATAGAAAAATTGAGATAAAATGCAATAATGATATGAAAAGGGGACTTAATAATAAATACGAAAAGAAGACCTATCAATGTGAAATTTGACCAAACTGAATATGGGCAAATGATCAATTACATGTAGAAGAATATGGGTAACTTAGCCATGGTTTAAGACATATGCATAAAGATAAGTAGTTATCCATTCAAAAAAATAATAATATAAATATTGGTTGAATAGTTAAATGTGTAATGTTTTCGAATAAAATAAATAAAAGAGTGTTTTTTTCTTTGTAATAACTTAAATATTTAAATGATTTCATCAAATGTTAAAATAGATAAAAGACGTGCATTCATTATTAATTTGTTTTTTTTTTAATGCAAAGACATTTTAAAGATGTAATTATACTTTGTTAACGTGCTTAAATGGATGTTTGAAGGAAAAAGTATGAGGATTTATTAGAAGATAGAGAACATTATTAATGGGCAACTTTCATATATAGCAAACATAAAAAGGAAAAAAGATAAATATACCTTTGAACTATCGTAAATGGTATGTAGATACCCTTTGGGATATTAGTGCCCCTGCTGTATAAAAACTAGAGCGTATATGCCCTTCAATCTAACGGAAAACTAAATAAGGACACATGACACAATCTTATCCATCGATCGGATGTCGGATCGATGGATAAGATTATGACACGTGTATTTCCGTTAGTATAAAGGGCACAAATGTCCCTAAAGTATGACGGAGGGTATCCACATACCATTTACGATAGTTCGGGGGTATTTCTATCCTTTTCCCAACATAAAATTCATATTTGTATTCTATAGCAAAGTTTGCATGATTGCACTCCATAACGAATTGTATAAAACAAATTATATAAATTATATACAATTTGAATTTGTATAAAACGAGAAAGAGAGAAAGGTAAAAGAGACTTGGGCATAGAATATACAATTGAATCAAATTGTATAAAACGAGAAAGAGAGAAATTATATACAATTTGAATTTGTATAAAAGAGAAAGAGAGAAAGGCAAAAGAAACTGGGCAGAAGAGTATTTTTATTGTATAATTATAAGTGCATAGGACGAAAATATATGTATTACATGTGTATATACAATTTTCCCTCGCTTTATACAAACATAAACACAATTTATATATTTCGTTTCTGTTTGTATAAGCGAGAGAGGCGAGCGAGATTAGGGAGAGTGGCGAGCGAGATCTGAGAGAGGGGAGAGAAGGTAACGAAAATATATGTGTTTTGTACAATTTCCTCTCGCTTTATACAAACACAAACACATTTTATACAGTATTGTTTGTATAAAAAGCGAGAGAGGCGAGCGAGACTGCCACGAAATGAAAGTGGTGAGCGAGATTCCATCAAAGAGAGTGGCGAAAATAACTGTAGTTTGCTATATGGTACAATTAAATCAAAATATACTTATAGTATTTAATTTGAATTAATAATTTGCTATTAAATACAATTTTTCCTTAATTAAATCATATACGTTATCTGTAATAATAGTTATGTTATATTACTACTTAATAATTAATAGGCTTATAGGACGTTATATAATATCTTAAACATATATGGGATTAATTTTTATCATTTAAGATCCCACACTAACCACTTACTTTGTGCTGGATTTTAATTTTTATCCTTTTAAATAAATATATTTTTACAGAACATAAATATATAATTTGAGGTTATAATATTTCATTAATTATATTTTGCATTCTTAGTTTAAAAAAAAAATTAAAGATCAGATTATTTAAATAACAAATTGTACTATTTAAAGTATTTTAATAGGTATTTATGTAGCCCATTATAGTAGCTAGTGTGAATGAATTCAGTAGGGGTATAGTGCATTAATTTCTGTTAAAGGAGAATATTGAGCCTGTCGTGAGTTTTGGGGAAGAACCCTTAAATATCGTCAATTGATAATAATTCATATATATATATATATATATGTATGTATATATATATATGTATGTATGTATGTTGGAAAATAAGAGAACATGAAGTTGTAGTTTTGATAATTGACAAAGCGTCTTGATGATTTGTAGTTTTTGATGTGTGATAAAATATTGTTTATCATCATCAAAAAGGAGAAAAATGTTGGAAAGTAGGAGAATATATAAAGTAGTTTTGATGATTGATGAAGTGAAGGTATAGTTCACTATCAGGTGATTCATATTCTCAAACGTGACTGCAGATGATCTGTACAATTATAAAGGATTGCGGCAACGAAGAAAAAATGCAGAAATAAAGAAGTAGCAATTCAAGTCAAATAAGGAAAGAAATAAAAAAGTTGCATTTCAAGTCAAATAAGGTTCCTTTCCTTGTAGAAGTTGAAGACAAATCAAACTCTATAAAAGGATCAAGAAGTTGAAGAAAAAAAGTGTCTTTGCATACACACAAATCGAGAAATTTTTTCAACAAAGTCAAAACGATAGCTATTGCATATTCACAAAATATATCATCTTGAGAGCAGTAGTTACAAATGCAGGCCTTCGTCACAGCAATGTAAGGACCAAGTTCACGAGTTTTGTTCCACACTAAAAAATTGAATGTTGAATTCTGATCAATTAAAGTCTAGGGTTATTAGTCTTTGTTGATTCGTTCTAGGTTTATTATTGAGCTGTAATAAATCCTAGAATGTGCAACAAGAAGTGAGTCTGACTTCTTGGGGGTAAAGTCTTGAGAGAATTGTAACAAGAAGTGGGTTTGACTTCTTGGGGTAAAGTAAGAGAGATGTTGAGAGAATTGTAAACAAGCTTCTTGGACGGTTAGAGTTAAGAAGAGTTGAGAGTTTTTGTAAACAAGAAGCGAGTTTGACTTCTTGGTGAGTGGAGAGTTTTCGATTATAGTTAATCGAAAAAGATAGAAGTTTAAATTTAGATTCGTTGATTAACTGAGTTGTAAATCTTGAATTAATATAAAACTTCGGTGTGGTTTTTTCCTTCCTTGAGTTAGGAAGGTTGTTTTATTGTGTTGCGATAAAATTACAAGATTCTGATTCTTATATCAGGGTAAAGGTTCTTCAATATCTCTTAAATTTTCTTAGGTAAAAATTGTAGAGCAATTTTTTTCCTTTTTAATATACAATTACAACATGATAGGTAGTCGCACAAAGTGGAATTTGAAGAAAACAACATGTCCAAACCTAACTTCTTGCTTAAATGTAAATAGATTATTTTTCAACGGATCTCCAACTCAAGAAAACAATTAAAAGCAGTCCTGAAAGAAATTAAGAAGCATTCGATAGTAATTACAAAACAAACAATATATTAATCAAGGTATAATAAGTAACAAATAATAACAGAAATTGAAGGTTAATAAACTATAAGCGCAATAAAGCAACAACTAATATAAACGAACAACAAGGCAACATACTGTCACGTGCTAACCTAATTTGTATCCTCTAGTTCACACCCTCTTATCTAATTAGTTCATGTCCTCTGAAACTATGTCATATCCTATCTAATTAACATGTCACCGATCGATCCTTTTAATAAATATCATTAACAAAATTCCGCCTATGAAATTATAGGTCCAGCTAAACAAGGAATAATTTTGTGTTTTTGACTATACGATACCCACAATATTCATTTATAAAAGTTGTAATCATAGTGTCAATTATTAATTTGTAGAGTAAGCATTATCGAAAAAGATAGAGAATGAAAAAGAGAGTACAATGGACCTAAACCATAAGATGTCAAATAAGGCACATGAATGTTAACATCAGTGGAGGAGAAAGAGAGTTTCACATTCTTTATTTTCCATTTAACACCTCATATTTGGTTCCTCATTTTTGTCCCTTCATTTAAACATTGCTCTCAAAAATGGTCCACTCCCAAATATGCTTTTTCTACTAACTTTTCATCATTTTGTTGTGCAATTTACACGACATATATCCTTATCCTTTCAATATTTAACCAAAAGAATTCACGTAAATATAGTTCTTGAAATTATTTATTTATTTTATTTTACATTTGGAGAAGACAGACGTTAACAGGGTAAGTAAAACACAGTTTACCATAGCAAAGTGCTGTTTGTTTTGGTGCATGTTTCTAGACGGGGTCCGTTTTGATATACAGTGCCCAAAAATTGTCCGTTTTAGTTTTGGACTTCCTTTGGTTCATAATAATTAGGTAACTTATAGATATTGAGTTAATTATTTAGATACACGCTTTTTGTGATACTCCCTCTGTTTCAAAAACAAAATGTCTCTATTTTTTTTTTTTGAGTTTGTTTCAAAAAGAATATATTGTCCCTTTTTTTTTTGGCAACACTTTAACTTTAACTTTCCACGTGGCATGTTTAAGACCACAAGATTAAAGGGCATTTTGTTTACATTTGATATAACTTTAATTTAGAACCACAAGATTAAAAAGTCTGATTTTTTTCTTAAACTCCGTTCCAAGTCAAACTAGATCATTCTTTTTGAAATGGAGAGAGTATTATATTATGAAACTTATCAGATATTGGTGCATCTAGATATACATGTATTTCAAGATATATGGGTTAAAATTAGATGTATTTTATTCTAGATACACTGTATTCAAATGAATTCACATGTATATAGGACACATAAACAAACTCGCCTCTCGTCTGTCGTGCTCAACACTCTCGCTTGCGTATTATACATGTATTATAGTATCTAGTGTGATTTGCATGTATCTGATATACACAGACAACTATTGCTTGCTTTCTTTTTGTTCTCACTTGCCTAACAAAAAAACATGTATCTAGGTATATGTGACTTGAATAATAGTATAAAATAGTAAGATATAATGAAATTATCTCATATTGTAGAAATAAGTCATAAATATAATAAAAAATATTTATGTAATTAGATAATTTAATTTCTCCTTAATTTTATTATAAGGTTCTTGCATTACTATATACCTTTAATTTCTAAAAAAAAACATATATGCCATAGCATTAATCGTTAGAACAATTGTCGAATTGATAAAATAATGTCTCACAAAAACTAAGCCTAGGTTATTTTCCTATCTTGATAAGTCTGTTTCATCATGACAAGTTATTTTCCAGCATAATCTAATTAAGATGACACCTTGGATTTTTCAGATATATTAATACTCCACTAAGCATAATAACCAAAGGAGTCATTTTCATCATAATTGAACTTGTTAGTAAAATATCTTCAAATAATACTCCTACTATACATTATCTTAATATTAAAATAATTAAAGGCTTCGAGATTAGGTTTTTCCATCGATAGGTAAAACGTTTACATAGTCTATGTTTCTTCTATCTCTTAGTACTTATCATATTTTATGTGGTTTGTTAACTTTTCCTTTTAATTGATGAATAAATATTTCGATCCTCTCATCCACCTACCCAAACACACTGTGCCACCTAAGCTTACAATGTAATGATACTGATATTCTTTCGTCTCAAAATAAATGTTATTTAGCAAAATTATATCTATTATGAAATTGATAAATGTAATGAGTAGTTTAATCATTCAACTATTCATATTTAATAAATTCTTTTCGCCATAAAATTTGGTCAGAATGATATTTTACTTATGTGATTTTATCATTTTAAATATTTTTTACCCTTTTAACTAAAAAAAAGGAAAAAAAGTTAGTTTATTTTAAAATAAAGAAGATATTATCAACTTTTTAATTTTCTGATCAAATTCTAATTAAATTTTCTGATTATTTAGCATTACCATGTACAATTTATTTTGAATTTCTGAAGTAACACTTATTTTGAGACAAATTATTTTTGCTAAATTAACAATTATTTTATGCCGAGAGGGTAAAAAATTAGTATTTCTCTCTCCTTTCCATATTGATTGATCATTATACTAAAATTAATTATCTACCTTATTAAATCAAGAAATCATTAATTAGATTTTTTCTATATTATTCTTACAATTAATTCTTTTTGAAAGTGTGTTAACAATTGAAAAATTTTCAAGAAGTTTTTCAAGTTTGAATTAGTATATACTTTTTTTATGATCTCTTAAATATCATCCAAAATAAAAAACGATCAACTAATATAATACAATGTAATATTTTTTTTTTTTAAAAAAATAGAATTTGATTCTCACTGTTCGTTATTCTTCCCACTCCCCTTTCCACCAATAAAAAAGATATATATTGTAAAAAAAAAAAAAAAAACTCCATAAAAGATCCATGTGAACATTTTGCTGAATTTTTCAATAATTGTATACGCAACAAATTAAATTCTCTAAAATTCAGCGTTCTGCAATTTTTAAGTTATCAATCATTCAACTGCAACAGCCCCCACCCAAGTTCCCAAAAAGGAAATAATGAATTGTGATAATTAATTGACAAAAATAGACCCAAAAATTTCCACTCTTTCTAAAAATATTAAAAAATCATAAATAATTAAAATTCAAAAACTTTTAAATTCTAATAACTAAATTAATCGTAATTCAAAATTCATAAATTAAAATTTCTGACTCCGACTACACGAAGGTAAGAAATTCATTAATGCAATCAGCTTTTACAGGCAGACATTCTCTACCATGGTCCTAAAATTTACCCTTTTAAAATTAATAATTTCATGATGATGTAAAGTATTTTTTTTTCTTAAATTAGTTTTACCCTTTATATTAATTTTCCAATATTATAAAAAGAAAGACTAGTTGATATATATTTGAACTTAGAAAAGGACCCCATGGAACAATGCAGCTCAAAACAAGCTGTTTTTTTTGTCTCATACTTTGAGGAATCATATTTATGCTTTTAATATTTAATGAACTTAATATATAGTTTTTTTATCCATAGCTCCAAATTTTCCAAATCACATTTTTTAACTTGTACCTCTCTTGTTTACCTTTTTCAGATCAAGTGTGTTCATTCTTTTTCCATGAAATAAAATTTTGTTACACTAAAGAAGTAGCTTATCTTAAAGTTTATTATTATTTTCTCTCCTTCACATTTTTTTTTTTTTTTTTTACATATTTGGTGAATTGATGTATCATATTAATAGTTCTTCACAACTGGACATTTAAGGTAGAAAAGAAGTTTGATTCCACATTTGGTTCGATATCATAATGAGTGATTGATGTGGTAATTAAAATAATTTAATAGTATATTTTATTTAAAATTCATTTACACATTTAGTAGAATCTTGAAATGTTTATAAGCTAAAATCAGAAAAAAATAATAATCAAAAGTTTACACATTCATAAGAATCTTATGATTTTTTTTCCCGATTTATAAGTAGTTTTAGTTTAATTAAATATTTTACTAATCATATCTTTTTATACTATCCGAATTAAACATCTAACTTTTAATAATCTCTCTTTTCTATTTCCTCCATTTATTAGTTTTATGTGTAAATGCTTTAACATTTATATTTTCTTCAATTATTTTAAAGATAGTAAGTCATTTTAATATTAGAAGTGTTTATCAACACCTTTTACCAAATATATACTTAATAACATATGATCAGTTTTAACACTTCAATAAAATAAAAAATTATATTTCTATTTAATTAGTCAACTGTTTATTTGTAAAATTAATTTAATCACCTAAAAATGTTCTTTGAATTTGATATTTATCAACTAAATAATACTTTCTCCATTTTAATTTATTCGACATATTTTGATTTGATACATAATTTATGAAGATAAAAAGAAATTTTGAATCTTTTAGTAGTTTTAAATTAAAGATATATGATATATTTAATTTTACTATTTTAACTTAATGTCAATTGAAAAATTAAAGTTGAAGAATTTTATAAAGAAAAAAAACATTTTACTAAACGAGTTAAAAAAGAAAAAGTAAGACAGACAAACAAACTCATTGTAACGAAGGATGTAATTGTTATTGCCCAGTAGAAGTTAACAAAGTTATTGGAAAACCAGCCCATTGGTTGTTGTCTTCATTTCTATGGCTTTTATCAACCACTCCTAGTCTTCTCTCTCTGTTTATCTTGTGAAGTCAAGAAAGAATGTCACTGCACCATTTGTTCACAATCCAATTATCTTTTTTATTCCAATGGCTTCTCTTCAAGAATTACTAGCTGATGAAGGTTTTGAAAAGACTAAAAAAACTCATAGAAAAGTTAAGTTCAAAGACAGAGAAGACTCAAACAACATTGCTCTGCCTATTTACATTTGCCATGACAGAAGATCATCATCGCTGGATTTCTCCAAGACTAAATCTCGTAGACCCTTTTCGACTACTACTACTTCTTCTGTTCATTCGTCACAAAAATCGAATGTTAAGTCCACTCATACTCATGTTGGAGGAAACATTACAAGAAGAGATGAGCCTGCTATTGATGAAATTGCTATAAGAGCAGTGATTTCTATACTTGCTGGCTTTGTAGGACAATATTCGAGGGATAAAGATTTTCGCAAAGCTATAAAGGAGAAATGTTATGCTTGTTTTGTGAGAAAGAAGGATGGGATTTTTGCTGATATAGAATTGGCTATTGAGAGTATAGAGAGATTAGTTGATAGTATTGGTGATACTAAAAGGGAAGTTAAAGTCAAGTCATTGCAATATTCTATTAGGCTATTGACAATTGTGGCATCTTTGAATTCCAATAACTCTGGAAATGCCTCAACTTGTGGAATTCCCAATTCTAATCTCTCTGCTTGTGCACAGCTCTACTTATCTATCGTCTACAAGCTCGAAAAAAATGATAGGATTGCAGCAAGGCATCTCCTTCAGGTGTTTGTTGATTCGCCATGTATTGCTCGGACACACTTGCTTCCTGAGCTTTGGGAGCATTTGTTTCTTCCGCACCTTCTTCATCTAAAGATTTGGCATACACAAGAATTGGAAGTTCTATCGAGTTCGGATTATGCTGAAAAGGAGAAGCACATGAAGGTCTTAAACAAGCTCTATAATGACCATGTTGATATTGGTACAACAAAGTTTGCTCTCTACTATAAACAATGGCTCAAGGTTGGTGCCCAAGCCCCTGCTGTTCCTTCTGTTCCTTTGCCTTCTAAAGTTGGATACTCAACTTCAAGAAGACGTTCCATGGATTCTGTCACTTCCAATTCCTCCGTCAAGAACAATTCATTGTAAGTTTCATGGTAGAACTGTTCTTTTTTATGTAATATGCTTCCTTGGATAGTTTTGAGCTTCAAAGTTTTTTTCGTTATCCTGAAGATATCGTGCTGTTTTTGGCCCAATTACGGAGAGGAAATCCATGGATGATGCAAGAAATGGAATTTGGGACTATGAGGAGGACGAAAAAGAGAAGATTTTATCCATTGGAGATGACTTTAAGCAAAGCAATTACAGTCCAGTGAGTGACTTTTACATATTATCTTTTGTTGATTCTTGAAAGGGTATGATGAGATTTCTAATTAGATTCTTGATTTTGACAGAAAAAAACTGTGGTTCATCGAAGATCATCGAGTCAAAGTAATAGAACTCCAAAACATGATCAATGGGATCATACTCATAAAAAATCAGACCGCTTCCCGTATTTCAGTTGTCAAAGTGAGCCTGTGGAGTGCTTGAGAGAAGGAAACAGTAAGATTGGCAGTGTTTCCATCAGAAAGGAAGAAGAAATAATTCCTTCTGTTTCAAATGATCTAAGTAGAGCTATCTTCGCGATTTGCTCCTCAGATAGCTTAAGTGAGTGTGAACTGGCAATCCGTTTGGTGGCAAAATCTTGGCTTGATTCTCATGGAGATCTTGAGACTGTAAAGAGATTGTCCACAACACCAGTGATTGAAGGAATAGTGAACGTTTTATTTGCATCCGAAGATGATGAGATCTTGGAACTAGCCATCTCAATCTTAGCAGAACTAGTCACTAGGAAAGAGACGAATGGACAAATCATTCTGAACTCAGATTCACAGCTTGATATTTTCTTGAGACTATTGAGAAGTAGCAGCCTGTTTCTCAAGGCTGCAATTCTGCTTTACCTAGTGCAGCCAAAGGCGAAACAGATGATATCAATTGAGTGGATTCCATTAGTACTTCGAGTATTGGAATTTGCAGATCAGTTGCAGACATTATTCACGGTTCAACGTAGTCCTCAAGAGGCAGCATATTACTTGCTCGATCAACTTCTTACTGGTTTTGATGAGGACAAGAATTTTGAAAATTGTAGGCAAGTCATTTCACTAGGGGGATTGAGCTTGTTGCTCAGACGAGTTGAAACAGGAAATGTCTCAGAAAAGAGTAAAGTGGCTTCAGTTATGTACTATTGTGTTCAATCTGATGGAAGCTGCAGGCATTACCTGGCCAAGAACTTGAATAAAGATTGTCTTCTTCCCCTTCTATTGCTTCAGAACCAGCACAACACTCGAGGACATGTTTTTGCACTTCTCACCGATCTTCTCTGCATCGATAAGTGAGATTTTCTTGTTAAGCTCTCTTATGCAATCTACTTCTTTTTCTTGCATCTAAATGAACAAGTAATTTTGCATGATGTTACAGGCAAATTCAAAGAATAGAATTCTTACGCGGACTACTAAGTGGATGGGGAATGGTGAACGCCTTGCACATTTTGCTACTCTATCTCCAAAGAGCTCAACAAGAAGAACGCCCCGTTATCTCTGCCATATTGTTACAGCTTGATCTTTTGGTAAGTCTGTTTCCTTTATAGTCCTATCCGATTCAATGAATAATTCAGAAGGAATCCTCATTTAGCTGCAGTCATGCTGCAGGGAGATCCGAACGAGTGCAGTGTGTATAGAGAAGAAGTAATTGAAGAAATAATAAAAGCCTTGAACTGTCAAGTATTCAATGAAAAAGTCCAAGTACAATCAGCCAGAGCTCTACTTATACTAGGGAGTTGTTTTTCCTATGCTGGAGAGCCAGTAGTGGAGCAATGTCTGTTAAAAGAAGCAGGCTATGACGAAAACGCTGGGGATTCATATCTTGGCAAAAACTTCATCCTTAACAGTCATACAAACTTGGTAAATTCCCCTTCTCATGACCCTATTTTTCCTGTTGAACTTTAACGAGAACTCGAATTCACCTAGTCCTTCAACTAAGTTTCAGAATGAAGAGGAGGAGGCAACAAGAAATTGGCAAAGGAAAACAGCAATAGTGTTGCTAAACAGTGGAAACAAGAGGCTGTTATCTGGTCTTGTAGATTCAATAGCCAATGGAATTCCATGTTTAGGAAGAGCAAGCCTAGTTACTGTCACCTGGATGAGCAATTTTTTCTGTTTCATTGAGGACAAAGGAGTTCAGTCTTTAGTTTATTCGGAGCTGATCCCCGAGCTGATAAAGTTATTGAAGTACAATAATGCTATAGAGGAAAGAGTTCTTGCTTCACTTTCATTACTCAAACTGGCAAACAATTCAGGTATGGGATTTTGCAAGCTATACTATAAAATTGTATGCTCTACCATTAAGAGAAAATTTAAGTTGTTACTACTTCCATAATACCTAATTAA
Source organism: Solanum lycopersicum (assembly GCF_036512215.1). Taxonomy (NCBI): domain Eukaryota; kingdom Viridiplantae; phylum Streptophyta; class Magnoliopsida; order Solanales; family Solanaceae; genus Solanum; species Solanum lycopersicum. Next base: position 55,436,820 of record NC_090801.1, on the reverse strand, counting down.
ACTTTATCACAAAAAAAAAGAAGCACATTTTGAACTACTTTCACAGAGTTTTGGTCTACTACTTTTTTCAGATTATTTGGCAAAATTGTCTCCATTGGATAAAGAGCTCATAAATGATCTGCATCAACTCTCAGAAGTAACATGGACAGCAAAGGAGCTTGTTTCAATTATTTCAAGCAGCTCAAGGCATCATCAGCAGCTTAATGTACCTTAACAATTTGGTTATTTTTGTTTAGTCATTCTACCTTGTACATGTCGATGAAGCTAAGCACAGGTTGTCTATATATTAGTCTTTCTTGGAGATAATTTTAGTTATAAGTGAGGCTATTTCTCAACCGCGATACATCTTCTTCTTCATTCTTGAGTAATTCATAAATAGCTTCAGTCGATTGCGAAGCAAGTATTGCCAAAGACTATGGACACAGATAATGCCTCTAATTCTTCAATATACAAAAACAGAAATTACCATGTCTCTATAACACTTGATGCAAAACTGAGAACAACATTGTAAAGTGAGGTTTTCAAGATTATATGGGGAGAAAACATAGAACTCTGTTCCTTGAGAGTATTTAGCACAGTTCAGTTTGTTTTTCTTGTTCAAAATTTTTAATAAAAAGCATAGATCAGTAAGAATCGAATCCATGAAACTAAGAATATTAAGTATATTGAACTGAGTTACGATACAAAACGTATGATTCAAGGCTCAGTCAATCACATATCAGTTTGATCTACTTCACATCCTTACATAGAAATATCCTTCTATTTTTGCACAAGTGGGATGAGCTACTTCTATGCTGTAATGTAAATAACTTCTGTCAATATTTCTACTGTAACTTTTCTGCATATTATGTTCCAAATGGTTTGAAATCTCATAGTTAAATACGCATGAGTACCATAAGAACCAAAAAGTCCTCTTGCGTGTATAGCCTTAGTAATCTCGATTTTGGAATTTGACGATACTGCTGTAAAAGGTTCCCAAAAGGAAAGACAGAACGCAAACCACATTGAATATAGAGACTAGTAGTAGCTCAAAAACAAGTACATTAAACGAAATTCAACTTTTTCTCTCACGATACATATTAGAAAGCATCACACAATTTAAGTAGACATACTGGGCAGTGGCCTCCAGCTCCAGACACCCCCAAAGTAAATAAAACCATTATGACACAGGAAATAAAAGAAGCATGAAATCCCATTAGAAACTCCGATGAAAAGGGCATCTCCAAAATGTAGACAACCATCTCCTCCCCAGTGTGGGAATGGTGAAAGAGATCAAAGAGCGAACCGGACTGTCATCAAACGAAAAACATTATGTCCTTCAAATCATGGTGCAAATCATAAAATTCTTGTGCAAATGAGTCAATTGGTGAAGATGATGACGATGAAGCTTCAGAGGATGAAGTCGTAGACCTAGGAGATTTCATCTCCATAAGCACCTCTTGGAACATCCGTCCCCTGTAAGCAACAAGGTCTGCATAGTAAACTGGTGGAACAAGTGAAACAGGTTTAGTGCACCGTGCAAAAGTGAAGCACATGTTGTATATAAGACGTTGTAAATCGACAGATATGAAGCCATTATCATCATATAGAACATGATAGTGAGTTGCCTTGCTAGTACCCAACTGTCCATAGTGGCTGCAAAGATAGAAGTCAAAACCAGATGGATGAACAATTTGTGTATCCACAACAGTACCCGGAGACACATTTCCCTCCTTAGGAAATAGTCGTGTATGGTGTCTCTTCTGAGCCACAACAAGAGTGATTGCTGGTTGATACTTATTACTTTCGTATATAGCGTTAGCCAGATCAGTCAACTCTTCGTTGAGTACCATATCAAACTGACTGTCACTCACACCATCACGGAAAACAACAATTTTGTTTGGTTTAACAGAGTTGCGTTTCTCATAAGTAAGAACTAGGTCTTTACACATTTTCCCAAACTCTATAATCTTTTCAGTCCTGGATTTCTGTGGAGAAACTCTAGCGGCATATTTATTAGCAGCCGGCCAGTTGATGGTGGCAACAACAGCTGCTATGGATGGATATTTGTCAGCATCCTTGCCAGCAGGATGATTAACATCAGCTCCAATGAACATGACATTGTCATCACTTCTGAAATTTGGGAGTCTTTCCATAAGTTCCATATTGCTGCCCCCAAGTTTTGCATTAATCTTCATACAGAGGTTGACAATATATTGATTATGTCCCTTGTTGGCATTAGAAGACAAGCAACATTGGGTTACAATGCCAATTTTTGTCTCAGATACCCACTTAAGATACTTGTACCCATTATGCTTTGATGTCATAACACAAAGTATCATTTGAAGTTTACCCTGTAATTTTTTTTCAGCTGCATCAGTCACAACTTTGAGGAGATTTTCAACCTTGCCAACAGTAGAGAGCTCATTCATGTCAGTTAAATGTACTACAGCAGGGATGTCCATATTAATACTCAATTGCGTGCACCGATCTTTCAATTTCACGACAAATTCATCAACTTGTAGCTTCAAGGAATCCCTGCATCCCTTAGAGCTAAAATCTATCAAAGCCCATCGTTGAAGTGCCTTGCCTTCCACCACAGATTTCCCAACAAGATTCCACTGGCATGTCTTATAATTCAAATTAGGTGGTGGATTTTGACCGCCTAGCTTCAAAACAGGGACAGGAAGAATACGACCCGAAATTTGGGTCATGTTGTCATCAACACGAATCTTAAAATTATCGGGAATAGTCCTGCAATAATCAATTGAAAAAAATATTGTAATGCTAACAGGTTTATCATCAATAAGTTCATGATGACAGTGAATAAATTGACGATCTAAACTAAATAAAAAGCAAGGAAAGAAACCCAAACAGAAGATTAGAAATGAAATACATAGATTGCAACATAAGTGTATCAATATCCACCTACACTTTATGAAATGTATATACTCTATAACGAAAGAAAACCAACCCATAGACCGCCGCACATTTAACAAGAGGAAGCATCAAAATCTCAGAAGAAAACACATAAGATACAAAAGAAATTTAAGGAATTTCACATACATGCGCGGCCCATCTTTAGCCAGTACCGTCTCACGTATTAAATCCCTTCTCGTTTTGGGTTCAAGGGAGGTTGTTTTCAAAAGATCCTTAGGAAATCGTTGTCCCTCAACCAAGTCACAGAATTCCATCGGGACATAGTTGTCCTTATCACCTTTTCCAATATTTAGTGAAGGTAAATGCCTGTTCTTAATTTTAGGGGTATAATTTTTATCGAAGTAGTCAACAAGCAAAACCTCCTCTCCCGTATCTTGAAGTTTAAATTTAACAGTACGAGTTTCTCCTGGAAGTAGCTCCTTGATGACAAACTTCTGCTTGTTAGGACGATGAGTTACTTTGACTTTCAGACCAACCAATAAATCACTTGCACCTGCTCTTGTATACTTGAAAATGTCGTCTATATTTTTCCCATAATAATTCTCAAGAAATTCTATCACTGGAATTTGTTCCGGGATTACCAAGAGTTCTGAGTAATCTAAGCACAACGCAAGACCTTCAGATGTTAGCTTTAGGCTCTGCTGAAAACCTTTACGTGCAGCAACCCCGCCATTAAAAGATGTGCGAGCACTGTTAGAGTAGAAACAACGACCTACAGAAATCCTGCACCTCCTAGGATTTTCTTTCATAACCAAATCCATTCCTTGCAGTACATCACGAGGAATAATATTCTGGAGGCTTCGTCTCAAATATTCAGTCACGTTGTCAAGTTGTAATTGAGCAACAAGCTTGAAGGTAAGTATGTACTTGTATTCCTTAGCATCATCCTCAACAGAGCAGTTCACAGTTAAAGGCTTAGCAGGAAGATCAACAGCACTGTAAATGTTTCTAATACCGTCATATGCAGTTTTATCACAAGGAAATTCAGCAGGCTTATCCATCAACCACTTTTCTCTTATCTTACGGAGATCAAACCTGTCTGTTACTGACTTCCCAGGCTGATCCCCATCAACCTTTTGTACATCCACATCATAATGCAAAATGATAGTTCCGTCATTAAAATCAACAGGAAAGTGATTAGCATGCAGGCTAACAGACTCGTCAGAAGTGTTTCCACCATCAGGTCGTCCCATAGGTTCACGTTTTTTTGAATCCTTCAGAGTTATTTTCCCCAGAAGAACTGGAGCATCTGCCCACAAAAATAGTACAGTGCATTTTAAGAAATAATCAATGTTGACATGCATAATATATATGTTACTCCATTTGCAGTGAGCTAATAAAAAAGAAAATACAGGTCTGCACATGATAATTACTCATGTATTTGAAAACAAATATACAGAAACACCTGTATATGAATTTTAAACTTTTAACCAAAACGCTAGTTCAATCTCTGAAAAATACAACTTCAATTAATTCTTTAATGCTGTAAAAAATTCCAGTTCAATGCTAAATAATACTCTACCCTTTTGTTGTTGTTGTGGCGGTGGTGAAGCAGTACCAGCACCTTTTCTGGCAGCATTGAGCCAATTCATACCAGTAGCTACCGGAGTCTGACTAACCAGCTGATTTTCCGGAGCCACAGTCTCAGTAAACTGATGCTGATCCGATGGCCTGGGCTGGTTAGATGAAGATGAACCCATCTGAAACGCATCCCTTCCACCACGACCACGTCCACGGCCTTGTTCCTGTTCGTGCTGAACACGAGCACGGCCTTGTTCCTCTTCGTGCTGACCACGAGCACGGCCTTGTTCCTCTTCGTAGTAAGCACGAGCACGGTATTGGCTCGGGTCGTAGTAACCACGAGCAGGGCCTTGTCTCTGTTCATTGTGACCAGGAACACGATCAGAATTACGACCACGTTTACGGTCTCCACCACGTCCGTTGTTGTTTCCACGGTCCATTTGCGAGTATTTTTTAAGTAAGAGAGAAAGAAAACTAGCAACTGTAAATTCTTGTAAAGTTTTTGCGTTGAGAATGATGAAGTTGATTGAGCTTAAATAAATACACTATATATCGTATCGACAGAGACGAAAAAAGGACGATTGCAGGAAAAAGTGAGCGGATGAATTCATGCATGCAATTGACCTTTTAGTCCCTATAAGGTTTGTTAAATAAACCACAAAATTATTCGGTGTCTTTGTCTTCCAAACTTTTGGGGTTGAGGGTAGTTTTGGTATTTAATCATTTGGATGAAGTTAGTGGGGAAAAAGTGGTTACTGGTGAACAAATACAACGACTACGTACTCGACTTGTCAGTGACACTGTAAAACGCTGCAACGGAAAAATAATTACCCATTCCATTGTTAAATTATAAAAAATCTCATTTTTTCTGATTTTATTTTTACTTATATTAATTTTTATTCATCTAGTTCTACTTCATGTTTTTCTTACGATTTTTATTCATGTGTGACATTGCATAATTTTGAAAAATAATACGATTTATTTAAATATAGTATTACATTTGTTTAAACAATACTAATATAGTATGACTTTATTTGAGTACATTTAAATTTTTTTTTGTGTGTTTACTTCTTATTTATAAAATTTGAATTATACCTTTTTTAAATAGTGTTTATAATGTTAACCAAATGTTTGAAGTTAGATTTGATGGCTACTTTATTATTATTATTATTATTACTACTACAACCTTAGAGGGAAATTTGAACTATGATGAAATTATGACAAAAGAGAGTTTACTAAAATCATTTTATTGTATCAGATCATTGGCGTTTAATTAAATATGGTATAATATAAAATGGAATAAGGAACCCTAAAAGGAATAATTGAAGTTGGGATCCCTAAGTTATTGCTAAATTAAGATTTTAATCCCTAAGTTATTGCTAAATTAAGATTTTAATCCTTTGTATTCTTTTGCTAAGCAAATTTAATTTTTGCTTCAATTATGACGTACTAATTCTTTCCAATTACTTCTCCTCAAAGTCTATTTCAAATAACTATTTTTATATATAATGTCAAAACTTAAAAAAAAATGATCACAAGTATTAAAGGAGATTATACCCATCTTAATTTGATATTGTACTTGATTTATTCATTTGTTGACTTTGTAATTTGCATTTTTTTTATCACAATTGGGAAAAATTGATAAAGATAATATCAATAACATGTAATGAAAGATATAAAAACTCTCAAATATGATTTACATGCAATTAAATGCAAGTATTTGGGGTTGTAGACTAAATAAAAAACTAAAGTTTTAAGTACCTGACAAAGAAATTTTTTATTGTTCACTATAATAATTCTTCAAATAAAAAATTTCTCTAAAATACTAAGAGTTCATATTCTAAATAGGAAGTTTTCTAGTGTCTTATCATGTTAATTTCGGTGAGAATTTTATTCATATTCCTAATAGCATATGTGCACTTCTCTTCCAGATTAATTATATTTCAAATTCAGGATAGTATTGATATATTATCCGTTTAATTTTATTTTTATTTTTTATGTACTAAGGAATGTTGTCAACAAAGCTTTACTTTTTCGAATTTCTATAATATATTTTTATATCAAAAAACTTCAAATAAAAATGAGGATATCTTATCCATATATCATGATCCTTGTTTTAATAAATATGACATACTTATCTATTAGAATTATATACATATTATTATAAAAATACAAATGGAGTAAAATTGTACATGAGATAATTAACACAAAAAAAAATGAAATTATAAATCGTATTTGGCCTAAGGTTGTTTATAAGATTATAAAACCTCTTTTTTTTTTGGATGTTGCTTGCGGATAGTTTTAGTGACTTGATGGTATAATATTATATTAAGGTCTCTCAAGTTTTTTTTTTTTTTTTTTTTTCAGTAAGGGAAAAACAGAAAGTGAGAAAATGTTATCACATTGAATAACAGAGAGAGAGAGACATGAACACAAATTTATTAACAACTTGACTGGGAATACATAATACGGGACATGTAAAAGTAAAATTATTAAAACATAATCAAACCATTAAGACATCAATGCATAGAGAATAAAAGAAGCATGAAATCCCATTAGAAACTCTCCAAAATGTAGACAATCATCTCTTCCCCAGTGTGGTAAAAAAAGTGTGCCATCAGACAAAAAACATAATGTTCTGCAAATCAGGCTGCAAATTATAAAATCTTTGTTCAAATGAGGCAGGTGAAGTTGTAGAGCTAGAAGCGTTCATCTCCATAACCACCTCCTGGAACATCCGTCCCCTGTAAGCAACAAGGTCTGCGTAGTAAACTGGTGGAACAAGTGAGACAGGTTTAGTGCATCGCGCAAAAGTGAAGCACATGTTGTATATAAGACGTTGTAAGCTGTCAGAATTGAAACCATTCTCATCCCATAGAACATGATAGTGAGTTGCCTTGCTAGTACCCAACTGTCCAAAGTGGCTGCAAAGATAGAAGTCAAAATCAAATGGATGAACAATTTGCGTATCCACAACAGTACCTGGAGGCACATTTCCCTCCCTAGGAAATAGTCGCGTATGGTGTCTTTTCTGAGCCACAACAAGAGTGATTTCAGGTTTATACTTGTAACGATCGTATATATCTTTTACCAAATCATTCAACTCTTCGTTGAGTACCATATCAAATTGACTCCCACTCACACCATCACGGAAAACAACAATTTTGTTTGGTTTAACAGAGTTGAGTTCCTCATAAGTACGAACTAGGTCTGCACACATCTTTCCAAACTCTAGAATCTTCTCAGTCCTGTGTTTCTGAGGACAAACTCTAGCAGCATATCTATTAGCAGCTGGCCAGTTAATGGTGGCAACAACGGCTGCTATGGATGGATATTTGTCAGCATCCCGGGAAGTAGGATGATTAACATCAGCTCCGATGAACATGACATTGTCTCCATTTCTAAAATTAGGGAGTCTTTGCATAAGTTCCATATTGCTGCCCCCAAGTTTTGCATTAATCTTCATACAGAGGTTTGCAAGATACTGATCCTGTCCCTTGTTGGCATTAGTAGACAAGCAACACTGGGTTACCACGCCGATTTTTGTCTCAGATACCCATTTAAGATATTTGTACCCATTATGCTTTGATGTCATAACACAAACTATCATTTGAAGTTTACCATTGATTTTCCGTTTAGCTGCATCAACCACAAAATTGAGAAGTTTTTCAACCTTGCCAACTTCAGAGAGTTCATGCATGTCAGTCAAATGTACTTCAGCAGGTCCTTCCATATTAATACTCAATTTGCTGCACCGATCTCTCAATCCGATGACAAACTCGTCAACTCTTAGCCAGTTGCGTTCCTTAGAGCTAAAATCTATCAAAGCCCATCGTTGAAGTGCCTTGCCTTCCACCACAGATTTCCCAACAAGGTTCCACTGGCACTTATCATTCACACGAAGTGGACTTTGACCGCCTAGCTTCAAATCAGGGGGAGGAAGAACACGACCGACAACACCGGTCATGTTCTTATCAACTTTGATCCCAAAATTATCGGTGATAGCCCTACAATAAACAATTGAAAATTACAAGGAAAAACAAAAGATGCGAATTACATATATCAGTATATCATCAACAAACTCATGATGCATACAACAACATACCAAGTTAGATCCCGCAAGACCTTACCATTACTTCATGGAGATAGAGAAGTTGTTCCGAAAGAGCCTTGCTCAAATGAAAACATCAAGCCCTCAAAATCTATAACGGGACCCAGCTAGCAAGACAACCATAGGATGAGGCAAAAAGGCAGCTTACTAAGAATTACCATTCATAAATTTCTCATTTAAAAATACAACAAAAATTAGAAGATAAACTACTAACTACTATTTCAACAAAATGTGCAAGCTCCATAAATGAAGCCATAACAAACATGCGAGCCAAGAAAACCACACATAAAAGCAGAGATATTAAATCCATGATATTTCATCACATGTAGTAGTAGTTTTTTTTTTTATTTTCTAGCCGGAAAGAAGGAATTCAAGAGAAAGCATAACACATATTTAAGGAATTCACATACCCGCACGGCCCATCTTCAGCCTTTACCATTTCACAAGTTGCCTCCTTTCTCTCGTTGGGTTGAGCTAATGACATGTTCTTCAAAAACATAGCAGATGCCTTGTCCAACTCCTCCTTAGGAAACCGTTGTCCCTCAACCAAGACACAGAATTCCATTGGGACATAGTTTATCTTACTACCTTTTCCAACATCTAATGAAGGAAAATCCTTGAACTGAATCTCCCGCTGATATTTATCCCTGAAGTATTCAACAAGAAGAACATCCCTTGGGGGATCTTTGCCTTCTGGATCTTCAAGGGGGAAAGTAATTTCACTAGTTTTGCGATCCGTTAGCTTCTTAATAACAAACTTCTGGCTTGTACGACGATGATTTACTGTGACTTTCAAACCCTTTAATGCATCATGTGCAGCTTGATGGTTGTACCTGAAAATATCTTCTTTAGGTATTTGAAAATAGTTCCTCAGATAGTTTAGCACTGACATTGGTTTCCGGAGTGCCAAAACTGAGTAATCTAAGCACAACGCCAACCCTGCTTCTGTAGGCTTTAAGCTCTGCTGAAAACCTTTATATGCAGCAGCCCCGAATCTAAAGTCTTTATGAGGATTCTTAGAGTAGAAACAACGACCTACAGAAATCCTGTGTCTAGAAGGATTATCTTTCATAAACAAATCCATTCCTTGCAGTATATCACGAGGAGTATACGAAAGGTTTCCACTCAAATATTGTTCCAGCTTCCTAAGTTGTAATTCAGCAACAAGGTTGATGGTAATGTCATAAGTGCGTGACTTAAAATCTTCCCCGTCAGACCAGTTCACAGCAAAACACCCAGTAGGAAGTTGAACAGCACTGAAAATGTTCTTGTTACCGTCATATGCAGTATTATCTAGGGGAAATCGAATAGGGTTATCCCTCGCACAGCTTTGCTCTTATCATATGGAGAACAGACTTGTTTGTTAGATTCTTCACAGGCCGATTCTCATCAGCCTGTTGTTGAATATTCACATCATAATGCATAATGGTAGAGTGGGGATCAAATGCAACAACAAAATGATTAGCCAGCAGCTCAATTTGCTTTACACAATTTTTTCCAGTATCAGGTCGTGCGACTGGTACACGTTTTTCCTTAGAACTTTCTGATGAACTCGCTTCTGTAATTTTCAGGGACCCCATATCAACATGAACAGGATCTGCCCACACAAATACAGAAATATATTAAAATTATATATTAATTCTTTATAATAAAATAACTACTCATATGTGTTATTTTATTCTTGTTAACCCATCATAATTTATCAATTTATTACTTGTATGTTTATAATTTATATAATAATATCATTTTAGGCCTCCACCTCTCATTATATTTCTCCATTGATCATTTGTCAAACGATATTCTATTTATTATATTCAAAAAAATGAAGAAATCAAATCCTATTCACTATTATCGATAAAATAAAAGTTTAAATAGTCAGTCAACTAATAATTTGCTTAAAAGGAATTAATTTTAAGGATTGCATTTCAATTAGTAAGAAATAAAGAAAATAGATTATAATAATAATGAAGAAGAAAGCAAAGGTATGAGTTAATACCAGAAGATTGAGGACGATCCACAACCTCCTGTGGCGGCGGCGGCGGCCGGGCCCAAGCAGTAGCAACTCCACCACCACTACCCTGTTGCTGTGGCTGCTGCGGTGGTGGTCGGGCCCAAGCAGTGATTGGAACACCACTACCCTGCTGTTGTGGCCGTTGCCAAGCGTTACCACCACCACGTTGGACCGGTTGGTTGACCCAAGTACCACCACGACCCGGCGGAGCTCCACGAAACTGATATTGACCCGACCCCCTTGGCTGATTCCCCCATTGCTGTGGAGGCTGATGAAATGAACCCATTTGGGGCCCACCCCTTCCACCACCGACATGGGTCCCACCCCTTCCACCCCGACCACGGTTACCTCTGCCCCTGCCGGTGTTGTCGCCGCCACCACGTTGGTAGTTTCCACGGTCCATTTTGTAACTTCAGTAATAGAAACAGAGAAAGTTAATTAGCAACTATAAATTCTTTTAATTTTGGTCTTAAACTTGTCATGAAATTTCTCTTGAAACATTCAAAATATGACGATTGAAGATGAAGTTGTATACACTTCTGACTCATATTTTGGGAAAATCCTTATGCTTGTCCTCAAATTTCTATTACATAGATAAACTAACTACTTAATAGTATGCATTAACCTCAATAACGAGGAAAACCTCATGCATGTTCCAAATAATGTTGATTAGTGTATAAACAAAGGTCAAAGGAGACAATTTTATGTCATTAACTTATCTAATGGAAGCTTTTGAATACATACAAAAACTTTTCTAAAATTCGAATTGGAAGCTTTTGAATACATACAAAAACTTTTCTAAAAAATTCGAATTAAAAATATCTTATAAGAACACTTTATTATGTATATTAAACCCTTAATAAAAACATGTCATAATATAAATGACTTAATGAATATTTATTCACAAGTAGGGCTATTAAGGTATTCCGTCTTTAGTTTTTGCTAAGCATAGTTAAATGACGAAAAAGAAATATTTTCCAATATTGACAACCAACCAATTTGAATAGTTTCTTAGTTAAAATAAAAAATTGGGGTTGAGGGTAGTTTGGGTATTAAACAATTGTATGGATAAAAGTACACATAATAATTATTATTATTATATTATAATGTCAAAACTTTAGAATGTCACCAGTGTTGGAGGAGATTAAACCAGCTTAAATGATATATACTTAGATTTACTTATTGTTGACTTTACAATTTGCATTTCCTATGAAAACGGAGGAAAAAAATCGATTAAGTGAAAAAGAAAGAACATGTAATGAAAAATATAAAAGCTTTCAAAAATAATTTACTTCTACTAATATTTACTTTAAACTAATAAATATGAAAATAAAATTTTAAGTACCTGAAAAGGAGTTTTTGATGCTTGTTTTTTTTTATTATTTCATGGGGTGACCATTTATATAGTGGAAGAGCATCCGCTTCTCGCTGCAATTAAAATTATATCATATTTATTTTTCATCTATATGGAGAAATTTTTTGTTTTTCTATTTTGTTTCTCACTCGGTTTTTAATTGTCTAGATATGATTTTTTATATTAAAAACTTGAATTTGAGATCTTTGATAAAGAATAAATCGACCTCATTACATCATCACAAATCATATTGATTTTGATTCATATTACAAATATGATGTATTTCAAGTCTCTTTCCATATTAATTCAAAGAAGAATTTAATTCATACTTCTAATAGGATATGCTCGCTTTTTTTCATATGAATAATATTTTAAGTTCATGATAGTTTCTATATATTATTCGCTTGATTCATGGTATTAGATATTTTTTATTTTTCATGCTGTATTAGATGTTTCTATTGAGGTTTTAACTATCAGAATTAGCGCTATAAGTTATTTCCCTATTAAATCAGATAAATTTTTATTCCTATTCTAATTAGGATATGTTCACTTTTCTTCCATATTAATTATATTTCAAGTTAACGGATAGTGCATGTATATTATCCATTTTAATTCATTGAATTTGATATTATTTTTATTTTTCACGTGATATTTAGTGTTTTTATCAATGTTTTGACTATTTAAATTTACATTATGAGATTTTCTTTTATAAATAAATATCATATCAAAATCTCTAAATAAATATGACAGGTCTTTTTCATCTATTATGATCCTTATTAATAAATATGACATATTTTTAATCAGAATTACGAATTACTATAAAAATATTTAAAACAACCCAATAGAGTAAAATTGTTAAAGAAAGTTTTAACCAAAAAAATAAATAAATAGGAAATGGATATGTCTTATTTGGCCAAAACACCTAAGTTAACTTACCTTATTTGGCCAAATAATATAAGGTGACTTGCCCCTTTTTAAGACTATAAAACCTCTTAACATATTTTTTTAAAAAAAATTCTAACCCTCAATATTAAATACCCTCAAATCATTTATTTATCTTATATTTAAATTATTATATTATATAATTTATTTTTAAATTATATTTTTCATTTTAGTTTTATGTATTCTTATAGTAAAAATTAATAATATTTAATTATATTAAAATGATGAAAATTAAAATATTAATAGTTTGAGATGAAAATGTTATATATTTATATATTTTTTTTAAATATTATATTATATTTAAAAAGAATTACTTAAATTAAAGATTTAATTAATATAAAGAAGGGGACAATTTTAGTTAGAATAAAAGAGCTTTTTATTAGATTTTAGTTACATTAGACAAGTTTATTTGTAGGTTGTCTGATTTATTTGAATCTTCCCTCTACACTTCGTTTTTTCTTTTAGCAAGTAGTGTTTTTTTGCTTCGATTTATTGTTTAAATCGATAATTGCACACCCCAAGTGACTTGCCTTATTTTTAAGACTATAAAACCTTTTTGCCTTGTTTTGGAAAGTTATTTGAAGATGTTTCGAACAGAAATTACATAATTAGACGTACGTCACTATTATATATATATATTTTCTACCAGATACATAAAAATAAGAAGAGAATCGATGAATAAATTTGTCTTGTGCCTCCTCTACTCCTCGTGAGATTAGATTAGACTAGATAGTTCAAACTTTAGGTTTGTCAGATTTATTTGAAACTCTCGTCTTCTCTATAAAGTAGTGAATCACTCATCTCTTCTCCTCAATTCTCATTTTACAATCCTTTTGTTTGATTATTAATACATCCCTACTAATTTTACCGTGTTTATTTGTCACTACTTCTATCTTGTAGCAAATTACAAACTTTGAGATACATAGTATTTTAAAAATTAAAATTCTTTCCAATTACTCCTCTTCAAAGTCTATTTCTAGTAAGTACATTTACATATATAATGTCAAAACTTCAAAACGATCACAAGTATTAAAGTAGATGACACCATCATAATTGGATGTAAAAAGACCAAATATCGAAAAGACACTATCATCATTCATCATGAAGTGAGAAAATGCAATAACATTGAATGAGTGATAGATAGACATCAAATAGCTCAAACACAAATATATTAATATTAAGACACGTCTCAGAAATACATAATACAAAACATCACACAATTTAAGCAGTAGACATATTTGGGAGTGGCCTCCAGAGACCCCCCAAAGCAGATAAAACACAATCAAACGTCAATGATTAAACTCACACAATAGAAAAGTAAAAGAAGCATGAAACCCCATTAGATTCACGCACAAACTCCTTTGCAATGTCCAACGGAAAGGAGGTTCAAATGCGTTTGGAAATGGGCATCTCCAAAATGTAGACAACCGTATCTCCCTCCCCAGTGTGGGAATGGTGAAGGAGATCAACAAGGTGGCATCAGACGAAAAACATTACGTTCTGCAAATCAGAGTGCAAATCATAAAATTTTTGTTGAAATGAGGCAGTTGGAGAAGATGAAGTTGCAGAGCTAGGAGAGTTCATCTCCATAAGCACCTCTTGAAACATCCGTCCCCTATAAGCAACAAGGTCTGCATAGTAAACTGGTGGAACAAGTGAGACAGGTTTAGTGCACCGCGCAAAAGTGAAACACATGTTGTATATAAGCTTTTGTAAGCTGTCAGAATTGAAACCATTATCATCCCATAGAACATGATAGTGAGTTGGCTTGCTGGTACCCAACCCTCCAAAGTGGCTGCAAAGATAGAAGTCAAAATCAGAGGGATGAACAATTATTGTATCCACAACAGTACCAGGAGGCACATTGGCAGGGCCACCCTCAGGAAATAGCCGTGTATGGTGTCTCTTCTGAGCCACAACAAGAGTAATTGCTGGTTGATAGTTACTGTCGTATATAGCCTTCGCCAAATCAAGCAACTCTTCGTTGAGTACCATATCAAACTGACCCTCACTCACACCATCACGGAAAACAACAATTTTGTTTGGTTTAACAGAGTTGATTTCCTTATAAGTATGAACTAGGTCTGCACACATCTTTCCAAACTCTAGAATCTTCTCAGTCCTGTGAACCTGAGGACAAACTCTAGCAGCATATCTATTAGCAGCTGGCCAGTTGACGGTGGCAACAACGGCTGCTATGGATGGACATGTCACATTCTTTGCAGCAGGATGATTAACATCAGCTCCAATGAACATGACATTGTCTTCTCTTCCAAAATTAGGGAGTCTATCCATAAGTTCCATATTGCTGCCCCCAAGTTTTGCATTGATCTTCATACACAGGTTTGCAAGATATTGATCCTGTCCCTTGTTGGCATTAGTAGACAAGCAACACTGGGTTACTACGCCAATTTGTGTCTCAGATACCCATTTAAGATATTTGTACCCATTATGCTTTGATGTCATAACACAAACTATCATTTGAAGTTTACCATTGATTTCCCGTTTAGCTGCATTAACCACACCATCGAGAAGTTTATGAACCTTGCCAACTTCAGAGAGTACATGCATGTCAGTGAAATGTACTACAGCAGGTTCTTCCATATTAATACTCAATTTTCTGCACCGATCTTTCAATCTGAAGACAAATTCATCAACTCGTAGCCTAAAGAAGGGTTTGCGATCCTGAGCGCTAAAATCTATCAAAGCCCATCGCTGAAGCGCCTTGCCTTCCACCACAGATTTCCCAACAAGGTTCCACTGGCATTTATCATTCACAGGAAGTCGATTTTGACCGCCTAGCTTCAAATCAGGGGGAGGAAGAATACGACCCGGAACACGGGTCATGTTCCTATCAACTCCAATATCAAAATTGCGGGTGACAGCCCTGCAATAATCAATTGAAACTTAGAAGGAAAAATGAAAGTCTCTAACAAAAAATGCTAAAAACTTGTATCAGTATATCTACCAACAAATTCATGATTCAAACAACAATACATTCCATAAATGGAGTTTAAGGAAGGTGGAGTCGTACACAGACCTAACACCACTATCTCGTGGAGGTAGAGAGGCTGTCTACGAAAGACTCTCGACTCAAATGACAACAACATCAAGAAGAACAAGCCCTTGAAATCTGGAACAGACACAACGATAGCAAGACAGACATAGGAAGAGCCCAAAAGGCAGCTTACCATAAAATACCATTCGAATTCTAATGATAATGTCTAACAGAGAAGAGATTGCTGAGTAGAAAACTTTGAAATTTCCAGAGAAGATAGCACAAGTATAACAGAAAATATATCACATCCACAATCAATTCCATAACACACATGAAAGACAATAAAATCACAAACAGAAACAAACCTCCTGATATTTCACATAAAATCTAGCTTTTTTTGTTTTCTTCTCTTTCGATTGTAGATGCAAGTCATCTCTCTAGTTCCACAAAACCCCATAAATCTTTCATTTAAAAATAAACAAACCCCACAAATTGATCAACCAAAATCATTCATACTAAGGCAGCATAGACTGATTCATCAGCTTAAAAACTCAAATCCACCAATAACTGACACATGTATCAAAAACCACATACTTCTTGTCAAAAAGAAGAAATTCAAGAGGAAACAACAAAATCTCAGATGAATAAGACAAAATTTAAGGAATTCACATACCCGCACGGCCCATCTCCAGCCCGTACCATTTCACAAATTGCCTGCCTTCTATCTTGGGGTCGAGCTAGTGATATGTTCTTCAGAAACAAGGCAGTATCTTTATCCAAATCCTCCTTGGGATACCGTTGTCCCTCAACCAAGACACAGAATTCCATCGGGACATAGTTTTTCTTATTACCTTTTCCAATATCTAATGAAGGAAAATCCTTGAACTGAATCTCGCGCTGATATTTATCCCTGAAGTAGTCAACAAGAAGAACATCCCTCGGGGGATTTATGCCTTCGGGATCTTCAAGGGGAAAAGTAATTTCACGAGTCTTGCAGTCAGTTAGCTGCTTAATAAGAAACTTCTGGCTTGTACGACGATGAATTACCCTGACTTTCAAACCAACCAATGCACCCTTTGCAGCTCGAATGTTGTTCCTGAAGGTATTTTCGTTAGATTCTCCTAAATATTCCTTCAGAAAGTCTAGCACTGGCATTGGTTTCCGGAGTGCCAAGACCGAGTAATCTAAGCACAACGCAAGCCCTCCTTTTGTAGGCTTTAGGCTCTGTTGAAAACCTCTATATGCAGCAACACCAAAACGAAAGTCATGGTCGGGCAGGTGCTCATTAGAGTAGAAACAACGACCTACAGAAGTCCTGCACCTAGTAGGATTTTCTTTCATAACCAACTCCATTCCTTGTAGTATATCACGAGGAATATGTGATAGGCTTCCACTCAAATATTCTTTCAACTTGCAAAGTTTTAATTCAGCAACAAGCTTGATGGTAATGTCATAAGAGCGTAACCTAGCATCTTCCCCGTCAGACCAGTTCACAGCAAAACACCCAGTAGGAAGTTGAACAGCACTGAAAATGTTCTTCTTACCGTCATATGCAGTTTTATCTAGGGGAAATCGTGTAGGGTCATCCGCACACAGCTTTTCTCTTATCATATGGAGAACAGACTTGTTTGTTAGCTTCTTCACAGGCCGATTCCCATCAGCCCTCTGTTGAATATCCACATCATAATGCATAATGGTAGACTGGGGATTAAATCTAACAGGAAAATGATTAGCAAGCAGCGCAATTGACTTGACAGCAATTTTTCCAGTATCAGGTCGTGCAATAGGTACACGTTTTTCCTTGGAACTTTCTTGTCGAGATGATGGACTCTGATCTGTAATTTTCAGGGACCCCAGATCAACTTGAACAGGATCTGCCCACAAAAATACAGCGCATTTAACATTGGTGTACTTGTGCACCAATAAAATGAAAGAACACGCAACGTAGGAATAAATCATTTATGACATAATATGTTATTTGCAGAAAACTAAAGATACAGTTATTGGACCCTAAACTTGGATTCAAATTTTAATTTTGACCTCCAACTTTCCTAATGCAAAAATCGACACTTTAACTATCCAACTTTTAGATAAATAAACACATGAATCCTACATGGAACAATACAAGTAGGACAAAAAATGACATGTAGGATGACATGTGGGACATGTGTGTCAATTTGTTCAACTTTATACAAGTTTAAATGTCTATGTGTGCATATCCAAAGTTGAAGAGCATAAATGTAATTTGAAGCCAAATTAAAGGGCACATTTATGTATTATGCCAAACTTGTGAGCTAGAAAGAAAAATGAGTCAAACCACCACAACTAACGGATTTCGAACTTTTGTTGGTTATATCAAATCCCCAACACATTAGTAACACAAGAAGAAGCCTCAAAACTGATGAGTACTTATTAAAACAGTATGACCAATGTAGCTGAAGAACAAAGCCAAATACAAACCAATAAATACCATTATTCAAAATAGTCTAGTTTTTTCCTAGATGAAAGCAGATATCAAGATTCTCCAAATTAAGAGGGTGAAAACAAAAAGATAATCCAGGTCTGCTCCATAATAAGCACTTGTAGATGAAAAATAATTATTTTAAAACTGAAACAAAACAAAATAAGATAATATGTATATATATGTGAATACGTGTGTGTATACATAGAAACACACACGCACACATTATCATTATTCGTTCATTATTCATATTCAAAGTGGGAAGCTCCAAAGTGCAAAGTTAACTCGATACTAAATCATAATATTATGGAACACCTAATTAGTTAAATATTACTGAATAGTAATGATATCATATTATATTCAACTATATATACTAAATGCTAAAATTGCAAAGGTGTGAAGTCAAAAATTGAATTATGAATATTGTTTAACAACATCAATATTGTGATCTTCTTGTACTTTTTTGTTTTGCACTTTGTATAATCTTTTATAACAAACTTAATATAATATTCTTTTTGTTCTTTATTTAAAGAACAATTAGTTTTTCGAGGATAAAGAACAATTATTATTTTTCAACCTTTGATATTCTTTGAATTGGAAGAAGAAGAAGCATCTCTACCATCATCATATTTATTAATAAGCTTTTAATAGATCTTAAATAAACCCCTATCTAAGTGAATGATTTTCAAGTAAAGTCTATAAGATGGGATCATTATAACTGTAGAACCAATTAGATAGAAAATAGAACCTTCTTTAAAAAAAATAACCTTCTCAAAATTGGATAGAAAATAAAACATGTTACATTTTCATCTTATCCCTTACAAAAATATTATTCTGAAAATGGAGTATTATTGTCCTCCTTCATTTGTTTTAAACATTTACTTTCATAACTCATGCTATCTAATTAGCTATTCAATAGTTGTTCTTAGATATTCAGAACTCTCACACTATCCAAACTCATAACCTCCAACTACTTAATCTAAAACTTTAAAATATATTTTGGTATTCCTCCATCTTAATCTATATAAATTGATCTTTTTAGTTTCATGAATTAATGCCCTACTCAAGGTCAAGATTATCTTTTCATCATATATTTCAAATAATGAAGCACTTATATCATCATTGTACTATTTGATTTATGCTTTAATGTGACTCAATGAAAAAACTATTAATTTTTTATTGGTTGGAGGAAAAAATGGGCAAGCGAAATTATGCATTTATTATGTATTTTTACTATATTGCTAGTATTATAAAAGTTTAAAGAAGAATGTGTATGTTTTATTCCATTTGTGACCTTATTGAAAGTTTGCTAACTAGTAATTGAATCTCAAAATTAATAGTTTTAAAAAAAATGGGTCGGAGAAGGGAAAATGAGAAATAATTATAATTACAATATGGTGAATCAAATCCTCGTCAACAAGGTCGGAGTTGGAATAGTTAACCAACTAAGCTACTAATTTACAATAGATTGCTTAAAGAGGAATCAATTCTAAACATTAGAATACGCCCCTCATTTGGTATTTCTTAATATACTTTTAAAGATTCAATCTAAGTTGCATTCTATTACTCACTGCACAGGCATGTTTTTTCCATAGAACTTTATTTTTCTAATGAATTTATTAAAAATAAGGTGAGCCACACGTGTGCTAAAACTACTACTCCTTTTATCCCTTTTGATCGGGAATGTTGCGATTTTCAACGATCAATTTAATTAATTATTAAAGTTAAATTAAATTATACTAATAAGATATTTTAAATTGAAAGTTAATATATTCAAAATTGTTAAAAGTTAAAAAAATTGCATATCCATATATTAACTTGCAGTAGATAATTAGTATAAAACAAAGAAAATAGATAACAATAATAATAACAAGAAAACAAGGTTGAGTTAATACCAGAAGATTGAGGAGGAGAACGATCCACAACCTGCTGCTGATTTCCACCACCATGCTGCTGACTCCTCTGCGGCGGTGGCCGGGCCCAAGCATTAGCAACTCCACTACCACTACCCTGTTGCTGCGGTGGTGGTCGGGGCCAAGTAGTGTTTGGAACGCCACTACCCTGCTGTTGTGGCCGTGGCCAAGCGCTACCCCCACCACCACCACCACGTTGAACCGGTTGGTTTACCCAAGTACCACCACGACCCGGATTCTGATTAACCGGATAGTTTTGACCCGGTTGATTTTGCGGAGCCCCACCACGAATCTGGTATTGACCCGATCCCCTCGGCTGATTCCCCCATTGCTGTGGAGGCTGACCCATTTGGGACCCACCACCGATGTGGGTCCCACCCCTTCCACCTCCGATCTGAGGCTCACCCCTTCCACCACCACGGCCTTGTCCTCGACCACGGTTACCTCCACCTCTGCCGGCGTTATCATGACCGCCACCACGTCGGTAGTTCCCACGATCCATTCTGTAACTTGAGAGAGAAAAAGTAAAGTAGCAAATGTGAACACTTTCGATGATTTTAGTTATAACTTTGAGAGTGAAGTACGAGAATCTAGTTGTTAAGCTTATAAATAAAAAAAGGAAGACCATAAAAAGAGTACACGCTAAGAAAAGTTCAATGACGAAAAAGGGCTCTACTTAGGAGTAAACAACTCGAAAAGAAAGGAGTAAATGGTAAAGACGTGACTAAGTGGGGTCTTGTCGAAGTAAAGAATAATCTTGATTATTCCAGAAGGATCGATGAAATTAGCAAAAGTATATTGGAATATAATAAGAAAGTGAGAGGAAATGACTGAAAATTTAATGCCATTCACCTTTTAATCCTATGTTGTTTGTTCATAAGAACAGGGACGACAAATAAGGAGAATAAATTTTGTGCTTTTTGCTTATAACAATCGAAATCATAATTAATTAAGGTAATTTATTTTTTGTTTTATTTTGAAAATAAAAAAATGTAATATTTTTCACTCAAAATACATATAGGATGACAATCCTATTTATTTTATTCACAGAATGATTGGGTAAAGGGTAGTTTGGGTATTTAATTAATTGGATGAAGTAGTGAGCAAGGGAAACAAGTTTATTGGTGGAAGAGATACAACTACTACGTACTAGACTTGACACTTGTCGTTGACTGGTTGAACAACCTGTAAGGATAATTAAGAGTGTTTTAATTTAACTTTTAATATTTCATTAAAATTTCTATAATTCAAAATTAGAGGGATCAAAAGTACAAAACTCAATTATCTAAAGGTTGATCATTGATATATTAATTCTTTCTAAGCACTTCTCTTCAAAATTTATTTTAAAAATATGCTTTCATATATAACGTTAAACCTTTAAAATGATCACAAGTGTTAATGGACATTACACCGTATTAAATAATATATACTTGATTTATTCATTTTTTAACTTTGCAATTTGCATTTTTTTTAACGGAGGTAAAAAAAGACAAAACATGTAATGAAACATATAAAAGCTTTCAAAATTATTTAACTTGTACTTATATTTACTTTGGCTAAATATGATATAAAAGTTTTAAATACCTGATTTATTATTTTAATTGTTTGTCCTCGCTGATTTTGATTTTTTTATTGTTTGTAGTAAAGTAAAATTTCTTCTAATTACATAGAGTTGATGGGTGAGCGGAACATTGCAATTAAAATCATACCATATTTATTTTTCATCAATACAGAGAATTGTTTAATTATTATTTTATTCTTTTATTGATGGGTGACTATTTATAGAACGGAAAATTGTAATAAAAATCATATCATATTTATTTTTCATTCATACATAGAAATGTTTAATCATTATTTTTTTTTCTATTTTCTCAATAGATTTTATGTGCTTCTGACGTGATAACTTTTATATTTAGAATTTAAATTTGAAATGTTTAATTAAGTTAAGTTATTTCATTTTTGTACCATAAGTTATATTGATTTTAGTTCATTTTCGGAATAAGATATATTTCAAATTTCTTTCCCTATTAATTTGGACAAAACTTTCACTCATATCCGTTAATATGTTCCTTTTTCGTTCACATTAATAATTATATTTCAAGTTAAATGAGAGTATTGGTGTATTGTTTGCATTGATTTCGTATAATTCGATGTTTTTTTTAATGTTTCACATGATATTTGATGTTTTTATCAAGGTTTTAATCATCTAAACATGTATTTTTACATCTTTTTATATTAATTCGAGTTAGAATTTTATTCATATTCCTCCTATAAGGATATGTTCACTTTTCTTTTACAGTAATTATATTTCAAGTCCATGATAATATGTGTATATCATTCGTTTTGTTTCATTGAATTTGAATTTTTTTTATTTCATGCGATGTTTGCATACTTAATGAGGCTTTGACTATCTGAATCTGCGTTATGAAATTCTTTTTCAAATCTCAAATTTGAGATTTATAGATAAGGATGAAGAAGTTTTATCCATTTAATACGATCCTTATTAATTGATTTTACATCATGAACTTAGAAATTTAGAAATCAAAATTTATATAAAAATATAAATAATATACAAATGATAAATATTACAGAACTATTTGGGTTGATATATATATATACAAATATGTAATTGTATATTATTTCTAAGAACGACGAATATATATGTCATTTGATATACAATTAAAATGTATATAAATCTCAAAAATTCGTATACAACATAATGTAAAATTTATTATACAACTCACGAAATAATATTAAAGCACATATTAACATAGATTCTGCAATATTTTGAAATGCTTGAGTTAGGCACAAATAAAAAAATGGTGCCTAACTCTCTTTGTTAGAGTTTGTTCAACGATAAATTGCATATAACGTTATCTATTAAAAAACTAAGATTGAATAGAGATAGATGAAAATAATTAAAACAAAAATATATAGCAAAAATATATATTATACGAATATATAATCTAAAAATTCAATTGAAAACTGTCAATATTAGTTACCTGATATTGAGGAAACACAATTTAGAAGGAGAAATCAATATTTAAAATTTTTTGAGTAAATTTTGTATATAGCATTATAGATAGTAGTATTATCAAGTTATGGCATTAGAGTTTCAATTTCATTTTGTAGCATTTAATATCTCACTCTATAGCATTTTATTAGTACTTATATTGTTAACTATAATTTATTAAAAAGAGTTTTTATTAAAAATTAAGTAGATAAAGGGATAATGAGTAATTAATTTTAATGATTAAGAATTTATGACAATATAAATTAAGGGCCCGTTTGGAAGGGCTTAATAAAAGCAACTTTAATAAAGTACTTTTCAAAGTGCTGAAACTTATTTTTAAAATAAGCAGTTATGCGTTTGGATAAAAGTGTTGAAGTTAAAAAAAAAAGTTGTTGATTTGTTTGGCAAATAAGTGCTAATATACAAATTTTTAAATCAAAACGTCTGAAATACCCTTAAAAGTTGTTAACATATAAAAGTTAATTAATTTATATTTTACAGCCATAAATAATTATATTTTGCTATTATTCACATATTTATTTCTCATCACAAATTATTTATAAGAGGTAATATAAACTTATTATATATTTTAAAGATATATAATTTGAATAGGTCAAAGAACGATTTAAGATTTTATTTTAGTTTCATCTATAGGTAATAATAATTGTCTATCATTTACATATTTCTTTATTGTCACAAATTATTTATAAGAGGAATATAAATTTTTATTTAAGTTATATGTGCAACTTATTTTACATTTTAACAATATATAATTTGAATAGATCACTTGAAAGATTTAAGATTTATTTTTTTCCATTCATTAGTAATAGTAATTGTCTATCATCCACACGTGAAAAGGGAAAAATGGAAGAAAGAGATGTTAGGGTTATGTGAGTAATTTGGAGATTGTATAAAAATATTAAGGGCAAAAAGGTAAAAATGTGGTCAACTTAAAACAGCTTATAAGCTAAAAAAAAAAAACACCCCTACCCCAGCTTTTAGCTTTTGGCTTAAAATAAGTTATTTTGCGTATTGTCAAACAGTTAAATAAGTCAAAAACCAGCTTTTAAGTCAGTTTGACCAGCTTTTAAGCAGAGCCAAACAGACTCTAAGTGGCTTTTGTCAGTTATAATTACTGCATTTATTCAATGTTGCACGCCTGAGAATTTGAAGAGTTTAACTTTTTATTGAGTTAAATTAAAAGTAGATAAATTATTAGCATTACTTTTGTTTCTTTATTAAGCAGGTATTACGTTTTTTAATATGAATAGTAGCACTTTTTAGAGAGTTTAATTAAAGTTAACTATATGATTAACACATTTTAGAGATACTAAACATTTTTAAATTATCATCATTGCCTTAAATATCTCTAGTTAGTTAAAATAATATTATTTTTTTGAATTAATTCCTTAAAAAACTGAACCACATAATAACTAATATTTTTGGATTTTCAGAATACTTTTAGATTGTTATTTTTAAACATATTTGGATCAACGTTATAAGTAGTCTTCTTTTCAAAATTTCACAATTATTTTCAGATTGCTTTCAACGTATATGTCATTTTTTAAAAAAATTCAAGAATATTTTCACAGCTGCATATTTCACTTCTTTTTTTTTAGTACCCTGATAAATTTTGGCGTACAATATATGTGTCTATTAAAATTATTATATATGTTTTGATATTAACTTTGTATTGAAAATGTATTGTGTTTGTTTAATTTGAGTATTGTATAGGACAATGAATGATAAATTAACTGTGTATGAAGTGTGTAAGAATTATATGAACTGATTATAAATTTGTGTAGCATTGAAGTCTGAATTTTTTTTTAATAGTGTATGAAGATTATACGAAACGTGTATCATTTGTGTATTGAAAGTCCATTTTTTTTTCAAAATTATAGTATATGTTTCTAATGAAATTATAATATATGTTTTGTATTAATTTTGTACAGCGGGTATACCAAAACTTGAAAGATAGAAGGGGTTTGCTGACGTGAAATCGAAAAGGACAAAAATGACTAAATGTCGTCAAGTTGGACACAATAGAAAGACATGTTCAAATTATCCTGTGCAAAAACAATGATTTCGTAATGTTACATTTGTTATTGTGTTGTTTTGAATGTTAGAAACACGTTTTGTTTTATTGAGTGCAGTTGTTATCATTGACATTTATAAAATTTGATTTCGTAAAAAATTGTCATATATATATCATTTGTTTCTGTTACATATGTCAAAGTTCAATATGACATTCATATTTCATACAATGTTTATACATTATAAATATACATTGAACTATACTGCCATTCATAAAATGTTCATATAGTATTCATACAATGTTCATACAGTATTCATACAATGTTCATATATGTACCATTTGTTTCTGTTACATATATTCAAGTTAAATATTCATAATTCATACAATGTTTATACATTAAGTGTATATATATATATATATATATATATATATATATATATATATACACACACACACACATTAAACTTTACTGTCATTCATAAAATGTCTGTATAGTATTCATACAATATTCATATATATACCATTTGTTTTTGTTATATATATCAAAGTTCAATATGACATTCATAATCTATACAATATTTATACATTATACAATCTTCATATATTTTTGCATATTGCAATCGAAATTTTATACAAAAATCATACACATTTAATAAAGTGCAGATTTTCATTCAAGCATACTATCATTAAATACAATAATAAATATATTATGATATATATAGTTAAATATATTTTATACAACATGCAGACATGAGCGTTACAAGATTTCTACTACTGGATTTTTGTGACAAGTCAAAATCATCTTTTGGTTTCACACACCAAGAAGAGAAGAAGAAGAAGAAATTGATGAACTATGTGATTCTTCACTCACTTCGTCTTGTTCTTCATTAACAACCGGTTCTCCAATCATGTCCGGGATAGAATTTTTTACTTTCCTCCTCTTGTAACATTTTTTTTTGATTGCTTTCACCGTTGACACTACTTTCTTTTTAGAAGGAGTAGACCTTACTAGTTAATCATTCGACTTCTTCTCTAATTCCATCGCAGCTGTATAGCCTGAGATTTGTGATTGAATTTGAGTTATACATTGATCAAAAGATGATATTTCAACCATGAAGTTACCGGTATATTTTGTACCTCTTGTGAATCTCATTAGGGTATTTGGTTTATACATTGTACTCAACAATACAAATCTTAAAAATTTATAGACAAATAAATATTAAAGAATTTGACATAAACAAATATAAAACTTGAAAAAACCTGCATTATCTATACAACATAAATTTCTCCAAAAATCTAGCAACAACATATAAAAATTAAATAATTTGACAAAAGAATCAGAGAAAAAATAAAAACTTTAAGAAATAAACATGTTTAATGATCTATACAACATGATTTTTTTCGAAAATCATGCAATATTGCGAATTTGATGATCGAAAAATAAAAAAAATCTAATTTTGTGAAAGATTGATAGAGATGTAGTTGAATAAAAATTTTAAGCTTAATCTGATTCTGAAAAATAAGTTTAAAGCTTGAAAATAGTAAAAAAAAGCTATTATGAAATCGTAGAACCCATATGATCAATGACAAAGCTACATTAATTAAGACATATCGATATTGATCAATACTCTTTTATCAATGTATATATACTACATATTGATGCATTTTTTTAAAACTGCACATGGATTTTTTTTTTTTTATATTTAACAACTCTTAATCAAATCCAGATAACTTTGCAGGGAATGTCGTGTCAACAAGGCCAATTATACTTAGTAAGACCCGCAAGTCATGTCAAACATAATGATTCCTCACCAGGAAATGGGAATAGTGCCTGCCATCCACCACCAATCCCACTCATATATATTGTGCAATGTGCATTGGTTTTTGCAACTACCAATTAATTTAACATCTATGATTAAAACTTCGTTATTTGAATTTTATACAATAAGTATAATAAGTTGCATATTTCTCATGTAAAATTGAATTAAAAGATAATTGTTGAAATAATGAATCTAAGTTCATATGATTTGATTTAAAAAAAGTATAAATCATTTTGTATTTATCTCGAAAAGTCAATCACATACTTAAACTATCATAACGATTGACGACCTATTACATACCTTAATTATTTAAAATTAATCTTTTTTACTCCCTAAAACTGATGTGGCAAAAAATATGAACAAATAAAAAAAGAAAAGCATGTTTGATAGTAAATAAAGTAAAATAAATTAAAATTTTTGTTTCTACTATCACCCTACCCCAACCCATGCCTATTCTTCTTTATAAGAGGCAATCATCTTCTTCTTATTTCTTTCTTCTTTCTTTTTCGATCATTTTTTCATATCCAATTTCTATCCACCTCTGCTCCCCACCCCTCGTCATATCCTATTTTAATGCTTATTTGATTTCATTATTTTGCTATATTGAATTTTTCTCTTCGGTTTTATTGGTGGTTGATAAAATTGTTGATTGAGTTTAAAAAATAAAATTAATGATAAATTTGTTGGTGATAGTAATATTTGGTGGTGGATTTGTACCTTTTGATGATGATGACATGATTTTAGTGCTGAGTTTGTTTATACGTGTCAATTTTTCTTGTAGATCTTTCTGAGGGATAATGGTGTTAGTATTATTTTGGGTGAATTTGATCGTAGGTGGTGATATTTATGGAGACTATTTTAATTTTCAGATAATATATAGATTTGATAGTAATATAACGACAATGGTAGTAATCTCATAGTAGTGTTCATTGAAGAAGAAACAATTGAATGATATGAACAATTTTAGTCAAAATTTGACATGACATGTGATCTTGGAGTGACATGATATTGATGTGGCACTAGTGCGTTACACCTCCATTGTGAGAGTGATACTACACGTCTCAGAGATAAAAGAAAATCACTATTTAATGAGGTGTGTAATAGGTCACGATATCGACTATACGTAGAGCTAACTTTTTAAAATTAGTTCAAATGTGAATTTGTTATAAAATCAAGCTCATAAGAATATAATCATAAAGAGAAGAAGACAAGAGAGATAGATAGAAGAAGGGAAATTTTCTTCTTATTCAAGTGTATTCAAGTCTCATATGTATATATTACAATAGTGAATGAACAACCTTATTTACAAAGTGAGAAATCACTTCAAAGGTTACCATATTAAGTATCATAATAAATAGATACATTCTTATCCAAAAAGGTTCATGTCACCTAGTGAATATGAATGGTTGTTCATGTACCAACCTTATGGACTATCCACTTAATTCAATGTATTTATAACACTCCCCCTTGAATGTCCATAGATAATGTGCCTCGTTAAAACCTTACTAGGAAAAACCCTGTGGGAAAAAATTCTAGTGAAGGAAAAAGAGTACACATATCTTTTGATACGCACCATTTGTTGCCTCATTAAAAACCTTGCCAGGAAAACCCAGTGGGAAAAAACCTCGATCAAGGAAAAAAGAGTGCAACCCCCTGATTAAAACATCACTTGATTTCTTGTGATGATGTCTCCAATCTTTGTACATTGTGGTTGGTATATTCTTTTTTTAAAGAAAAACCACACATTTCTTGAATATGGTGTGTCATTTATCTCAACCAGACGCGCTTTTGACTTGCTTCATAAAGGACTTTTATTTCTGCAGAGCAACATTTGCTTCATTGATCCCCAGGATATTATTGTGCCTCCACATGCAAACACATAGCGTGATTGAGATAGAACTTTATGCGGATCAGATAAATATTTTGCATCTGCGTAACCAATCAATTTTGTTTTGGATTCCTCGGAATAGAAAAAGCCCATAACTATGGTCCTTTGAGGATATTCAATCATGTGTTCGACACCATTTCAATGTTCTTTTATCGGGGAGAAAATGAATCTTGCCAGTAAATTTACTGCAAAACAAATATCTGGAATAATATTGTTAGTAAGATGCACTAGTGCCCTGATTGCACCAAGATAGAGTTTCATCACCAAGAAACTCTTATCCTTCTTTTGAGATCAAACTGAATCATCATTTATGTCAAGTGATCTCATAATCATTGGGGTACTCAATGAATGCGATATATCCACATAAAATTGCATCAAAATTTTTTCAGTGTATGTGCACTGTTAGACAAATACTTTATTTGTCAAATTAACAATCTGTAGGTCTAGACAAAATTTTGTCTTACCAAGACCTTTTCATAAAAATACAAGGACATTAGGGTCATTCTTTTGTACCCTTTTTCTTCCTTGACTATTTCTATCCATATAAGGATTCTTGAAGCTTTATTGGAAAAGTTTCTTTCAAACTCTTATATGCTTCAGACACCTCAATTGTTTCAAGGATTTTCATATAACCTTCACTGTCTAGCTAGACATTACAATTATTCATTTACATGCATTCAAGTTTTTCATATGTTGCCAGATCAAAACAAACCTCATTGCATTTACCAAAGGAGAAAACATCTCCAATAATGTCAGGATTTTTGCGATAAACCTTTATGCCCCAAGGCACAAACCGTATTTGATATCTTACGGTTATACTATCGCATAATAATTTATTTGTACCCCACTGACATTATACCTTGATTTATGGAATACCAGTCCAAAATGTCACTTTTCTAAGTGAAACAAAATATACTTGAATTGTGTATTTTACTTGGCCAACCATTTATCTGTTCACACTATATGACAGATTTGAATTCAAGATCCTCATCACAATTTATATCATTGAGCGCTACCTCATATCAAAGATACCGTCGACGGTTATTTGATATCGATTCCAACAAGACATAACTTATCGAGATCTCTTCATTTTTTATTATTTCAGGTACGTGAACCTTTTTCAAGATTTTATGAAGTGTTATGTCAATGTGCTCTTTTATAGCACTTGCCTCATTATCATGACCATATTGATCATTTGCTCCTTCCTTCTTTAAGGAATTTTATATTTGGAATCAATTGGTCTATTACGCTTTCGGCGTATAATAGACTCTGTCCTTCAAGGACTTCACATCGAAGCATTCGCAGCTGAATTATATCATAGGGTCAGTGCATTCTCTGGCAACTGATTTGCAACATTATGCAACTGAATTATCCCTTGAACTTTAAGTTCACATATTTATTTAAATTGCCTTCACATTTTGAAGGACTATTTGAAGAACTTATAGTGTTCTTCCTTTTATCATTACCACAATGATGACTATTATAATTATGTCCCTCCACGCCCTTATTCATATCATTAATCATTTGTCATCTTTCAGACTAACATTCACTGCTACCACATTCATATAATTGAATGGAGCAAGTTAACAGGCGGATTTCAGAGTTATCACATGTTGCTACCACATTCTTTTCAAGGAATGAAGCAAATTCAATATGATCAATTTCAAGACATTTTGTAAAAAATATATTATTTTTCTTAGTCATCATTTTATCATCGCTATGGTGCATTGGCTCAAACTCAATGTCTTACCCATATAAGGCGTGTTACACCATAATTCTATGGTATTGAACCCAATCACGGTGCATCAAAAATCTAATTGATGTCTTATCCTTTTGGTGCGATAGAACTTGAATCTATCGTCTTATCCTCAAATATTTTTCATTATGGTGCATCCGGACTTTAACCTGATGTCTTACCCTTTTGGTGCGATGAAACTTGAATCCATCGTCTTACCCTTAACCAACAGTATAATAAACCGAAGTACAACATGATTTATCCTTTGAGTCTTTCAAAACAATCAAAATAACATTCAAATTCATGCTATTAAAATCTTACACCTTTTTCTATTTAAGAAATTTTGTATAGC
The DNA here is from genome assembly GCF_036512215.1 of Solanum lycopersicum. NCBI lineage: Eukaryota > Viridiplantae > Streptophyta > Magnoliopsida > Solanales > Solanaceae > Solanum > Solanum lycopersicum. Next base: position 55,405,747 of record NC_090801.1, on the reverse strand, counting down.
ATGTCATATTCAACCAATAGTAGTATATGTCTTCGGTTCCTGATTTTATGCATATAATACCTTGATTCTCATAACGAGATCAACCAAAACATGAGTTAAAGAAAAAGTAAAACTCAATCTTAATTGGCTAGAGACTCGTGCTGATAACGTGTTATAAAATCAAGCTCATAAGAATATAATCATAAAGAGAAGAAGACAAGAGAGATAGATAGAAGAAGGGAAATTTTCTTCTTATTCAAGTGTATTCAAGTCTCATATGTATATATTACAATAGTGAATGAACAACCCTATTTATAGAGTGAGAAATCACTCCAAAGGTTACCATATTAAGTATCATAATAAATAGATACATTCTTATCCAAAAAGGTTCATGTCACCTAGTGAATATGAATGGTTGTTCATGTACCAACCTTATGGACTATCCACTTAATTCAATGTATTTATAACAGAATTTATACATTTTCCCTAATTTGATTTTTAAACGAACAAACATGACAAGTATGATCAAACGAAAAAAAAAGATTTTCTTATTTTCAGTTTAGGAAAAGAAAATATGAAAATTATTATATCTTTCTATTTTTTCATATGATTGATTAGTCAAATTTATTACAGATTATTTTTTAGATATAATATTTTTACAAATCAAGAAAAATAACTTTCTTGATCAGAGTATAAAATACTCTCTCCATCCATTTTTATTTAACATGTTATGATTTTCAAAAGTCAATTTGATTAATTTTTAAAGTTAAATTAGATTAATTTTAAATAAAAAAAATAGATATTCAAAAATTATACTTAAATTACTATAATATATATTACTATTTTTTGCATATAAATATAATGAAAAACTATATTGTAAAATATTAGTCAAAATTCTTATAACTTAATTTAAAAGAAAATCATAACAATTAAAAGTGGAGTACATTTCTTTAAATAGCATTTCATTTCATGTTGATTGTCTCGTTCTCCCTAGCTCCCCAAACATACCCCTCCCAAGCACCGTCCCAATCAAAAAACTTGACCCCCTAAATCAACCCAAACCCTAATCCTACCCCTATCTCATGCCACATCAAACCCGACTAAGTTGGTCAGATTATTTGATAGTTGAACCAGAAATAAATTATTCATATAGTAATTTTTATATTATTTATGAGTATGATTTAGGTATGTAGATAGAAAAATAAGTTATTCATGTATAACTAATTTAACATTTAATTCATAATTTAAAAACTCGCATAACTAAATAGGGCAACTTTCACATATAGCAAATAAAAAATTCATATTTGTATGCTATGACAAAGTTTGCATAATTGCGCTCCATAGCAAACATAGAAATTGTATAATTCACTATACATATACAGTTGAAGCAAATTGTATAAAACGAAGTGTATAAAACGAGAAAGAGAAAGACACTTGGGCAGATAACTGTATAAAAACAAAGTGTATAAAACGAATTGTATTGTTATAAGTGCATAGAACGATTATATACAATTTGAATTTGTATAAGATGAGAAAGAGAGAAAGACAAAAGAGACTTGACAAGGAATATACAATTGAATAGAATTGTATAAAACGAGAAAGAGAGAAATTAGATACAATTTGAAAATTGTATAAAACGAGAAAGAGAGAAAGGCAAAAGAAACTGGACAGGGGAGTTTTTTATTATATAATTATAAGTGTATAAAACGAAAATATATGTACTTGCATGTGTATATACAATTTAATTTCTCACACTTTATACAAACAAAAATGCAATTTATACATTTCGCTTGTGTTTGTATAAGTGAGAAAGGCGAGGGCGGCGAGCGAGATTTGTGAAAGTGGCGAGCGAGATCTGGAAGAGGGGAGAGAGGGGAACAAAAAAATATATATTTATACAATTTTCTCTGCTTTATACAATTAGAAACAATTATTATACACTTGTGCTTGTATAAAAAGTGAGGAAGCGAGCGAGAGATTATAGGAGAGTGTTGGGAGAGAGGCGCCTGACAATTTTTTGCAAACGTTTGCTATGGAGCACAATTAAATCAAACCCTAGCTACTCCATTTATTTTAGGTTATTAGTTGCTATTATATACAATTTTCCCTACTAAATAACTAATCAAAAAATATAATGAAAATCTACATAAAATATTACTTAATACTCCCTCCGTCCGAAAATGTTTGTCATGTTGCGCTTATCGAAAATCAATTTGACTAATTTTCAAAGGTAAATTAAATCACATTAATTCGATATTTTAAACAAAAAAATTAGATATTCTAAAACTATATGAAAAGTATTATAAATTACAATTTTTTGCATATTAATATGATTAAAAATGCATTTTAAAATGTTAATCAAAATTTTTATAGTTTGACTCTAAAAATAGAAATCATGACAAATAATATCGGACGGAGAGAGTATATAAGTTCAATCGTAACAAACCATATATTATTATACCACCATAATTTTAATGAGGTAAAAGGACCCCATCCTTACTTGCTAGGTGTACACTATACCATTCACAATAAGTGTAGTTAGGAGAAAAAAAGTCGAAGGAAGTCTCCCAACAACATTCAACAAGCTTCGAAATTAAATTAAATTAATGTGAAAATAACAAATAAATGGAGATGCAAGACTTTGAAAGTCAAAGTCTTTTAGGTTCACTTTGATTTTATTTTTAAAAACAATAATATTTTCTACTTTACCTTCGACACTAATCACTCCTAATTATTTATTTGTTAAAAAACATACAAAGTTTTAAAACAAATATAAATAACTGAATACCAATAGAAATACGAAGGTACTTATGATTTAAAAAAACAATAATAATGACATTAATTAAGAAAATGGTATGGAAGAAATAAAATAAAGACAAGAGAAGGATGTGTACTCAATAGTGGAATATTTATGTAAGGAGTAAATTAGAAACAATATTCTAGGAAATTCATGGGTTAATTAAAGAAATGAATAAGAAAATTTCTGTTTTACTTTATTATTTTCTTTCTTTTTAACAGCTCTAACAACTTTTGGAATGGTCCACTAAGAAGTGGAAAATGTGTGAACTTGAATTATTTTTTGACTAAAGAAAGTATGTGGTGGCTGTTTTGTTCCTCTTTGTGATATTTCATTAAGTGGATGTTTATTTTTATTTTATCATGTTATCTTATTCTTTTAATTGCCCCATAATTTTGGAGTAGCAAATGATTTGGAAGTTTGATCTTGAGCTAACTTTTGTTTCTTAGTTCTCTGAAAATTACAATTTTCAAAGTCAAAAACTAAAATTTAGCGTTAGCATGTTTATAATTATATGTTAAATTATTTCTACTATAAATATAGAGCCTCGTATAAGAGGTTTTAAGTTTTTTTTAAAAAAATTTCAAAAAAAATAAAAAAATATATGAAATTCGTATTTATTCGTCACACATTAATAATATAATGATGTATTTTTTTTTATTGAATCACTAGGAAAAAAAAGATAGTCCAGGACTATTTTCTGTTGGATTTCTTGGAAATTACTGACAAAATCAAAAGAGGAATTTCTGTTAGCCTTTCTTCATATATTTAGTCATTTCATGAAGAAGAAAAAAGAAGAGGTAGGCCAGGATCTAGACTATACCGGAGTAGTATTTTGTTATTTATTGAATGTATTTTCTTGGAAATGAGTATGGGATATAATTTGTTTATTTTTACTAGTTTATTATTTAAAAAATAAATTTTCAATTTTAATATTAAATTAAATATATATATAAAAAAATAAATAATTTTTTCATGTTTATTTTAATCATTAATTACTTATTAACTTTTTATGGTAAAAATGGTCAAATTATTTACTTTATTAATGATGTATCAAATCAAATATGACAAATAATAAAAAGTCAACAGTAATTTCTAATAGAAGTTGTATTATTCATTAATTGTAACAGTCCTAACAACCCTTTGAAAGTCTAATTTAATCCCTATAAAAGGAGCTCTATGTTGTACTTTGCATATAACCCTCTCAAACTCTATTTTCAGGCAACAATTCTCAAAAAAAAATTTAATGGCTAAAACAACTCCAAAGCACACTCAAGTTGTTTCTGGATGGGCAGCTCTTGATTCTTCTGGCAAAATCACACCTTATACATTCAACAGAAGGTAATTATTACGTAATATTTAACTCTGTCTAAGTTCCAGAAAGAATGACACATTTTTCACGTTTATGCAGAGAAAATGGTGTAAATGATGTGACAATCAAGATTTTGTACTGTGGAATTTGTCATACTGACCTTCACTATGCCAAGAATGATTGGGGTATCACTATGTATCCTGTTGTTCCAGGGTAATAATCAAATCACAAATAAGTTCCCCTGTTTTTTTGTTTTTTTTAATCTACGTATATTCTACCCTCTCCAAACTCCACTATACTGAATATGTTGCTGTTGTTTGAAATTCTAATTTGTTTCAATTGTTGTAATATAGGCATGAGATTACAGGGATTGTTGTACAAGTTGGAAGCAATGTGAGCCATTTCAAAACAGGGGATAAAGTAGGAGTTGGTTGCATGTCAGCATCATGCTTACAGTGTGAATCTTGCAAAACCTCTGAAGAAAATTACTGTGACAAAGTGCAGTTCACATACAATGGTGTCTTTTGGGATGGAAGCATCACTTATGGAGGCTACTCCAACATGCTAGTTGCTGATTATAGGTACAATTTCTATAGATATCGAAATTGAAGTTTTCGGTATCGATATTTCATAATTTTTTTTTTTTATAATTTTGAAGGTTTGTGGTTGCTATACCAAATAACCTACCCATGGATAGAGCAGCACCACTGTTATGTGCAGGAGTAACTGTGTTTTGCCCAATGAAAGATAACAACTTGATTGGCTCACAAAGACAAAATATAGGAGTCATTGGTTTGGGAGGATTAGGTCATTTGGCTATTAAATTTGCAAAAGCTTTTGGACATCATGTCACTGTCATAAGCACTTCTTTATCAAAAGAAAAAGAAGCCAAAACCAAATTAGGTGCTGATGATTTCATTGTTAGCTCTAATCCACAACAAATGAAGGTTTGTTATATGTCTGCCTCTTCATGATTTGTTAGTGAAAAATAACCTAACATTCTTTATATCCCCACACCTTTATTATCCTTTAAATAGTCGATGTGAGAACTCAACATTAACCCTTCACATGCTAACACCGAAATATGTATGGTGATAATAATATAATAAATGTGTTAGAATCTGACTTTTGATACCACGATAAAACGAGCTTTTGGCCTAGCTCAATTTTAAAAATTTTAACATATTGATAAGTATTTAGGATAGATATATAAACTTTTAAAATTGCTATTATTCATCAATTTTCTTTGTGTTGGATTTCATTTACTATCATCAGTCAAGGCATAGGAGTTTGGACTTCATATTGGACACAGTCTCAGCCAATCACTCTCTTGGGCCTTACTTGGAATTGCTTAAAATTAAAGGAACTTTTGTGATAGTGGGTGCACCAGATAAGCCCATGGACCTTCCATCATTTCCATTAATATTTGGTAAAAGAACAGTGAAAGGGAGCATGATTGGAAGTATAAAAGAAACACAAGAAATGATGGACATTTGTGGGAAGTTCAACATCATGTGTGACATAGAGATAATCACACCTCATCAGATAAATGAAGCTTATGAAAGAATTGAGAAGAATGATATTAAGTATCGCTTTGTGATCGACATTGCTGGTCAATCATCGAAACTTTAAGTTCTTTAGGGAACTTTTCGAGTTTTAAGTATCGATATATTGAGTTGGATGAGTATTTCATGTACTAGGTATGCTTATTTAGAAGTATGAGTTGAATACTTTGTTTTTGTGCTTTGGTACACACTTGTAAATAATTACCTTTTGGGTTTACCAGTGTTATGGGCTTCAGCCCATATACCGTATTGGGCTTGATTCTACATGATAGATCGGAAGGACAATCGTATATGTGGCCCAATGATGTGTAGTCTCTTGGGCTTAGACTTATATTTCATCAACTTCATAATATAGCACCAAAGCTAATAGGGAAAACAAAGCATGTTCTAGTTACTTCTCACTATTCTACGACAAATAAAGAATTTAACGATGTTATTATATTATATTTATCATAATAATAAATATGAGTATTTATAATCAACATTTTATATAAATTATCGTTCAAAAATTTATTGCTCTGATTTTTGAATACAATGTGCCCCTCAACAAAAAAAAATTATGCCACTATTTAGTCTTTGAAACACATTCATCATATCATTAACGTTTCAATTATAATAAAAGGAAAAAAGATTCGTCGAAGAAAAAGGAGGAGCATTTTTCAAATTAATATGTGTGGTAGTTACTAGAGCTGTCAATATGGACTGATCTATCTTATCTGAGCTCTAATTCATATAAACTTTGAAATTTTACGAGTCAAGCCAAACTAGCCCGTTTTTGGAGTGGATCATAAAATGGTCGGCCCAAATCCATAAGTACGTGGACTATAGGCTTTGCCAGACCAACTATCTTTTCTTAAAAGTATTTTTTTATATGATTTATAAATTAAACTATAACTTGAAAATGTTATCATAAATATCGACAATATAATATTACATGGCGTTAGTGTTACTACTTGTTAATCAAATCCGCAAATAAAATTATCTTTACAATATATATTAAGTTTGAATTCAAGTAAACTCATAAATAGCTAAATAGAAATATTAACATAATTGTTTTTCAATGATAATGATAAAACACAAAAATTATGACAATATTCCATAAGCTAAGGCCTATGTAGTGATTCCCTAAAAAATTTAGAATTTTTCTTTATGTAGTACATATTTTATAAACATAATTTGTAATATTTCAAATATAAAATAGATTTTGAGTTTAGACTCAAATTATTTTCAATACTCTATTTTATTTTTATTTAGCCAAAATTATTTGTATTTATATTTCTAAAGCCTACAAATTAACAAATTTATTCAGATTCAACAAATTTATTCAGATTGAGATAAAAGTTTATTTCTGAAATGAGCTTAAAAAATTATAGCACAGCCCAATTAATCACGGATTAGATGGGATCGGCCAACTGGCCTTAACCATATTAATGTCGCTAGTAGTTATATAGCAGTGATCATTGACTAATGAGGAAAAAGTAAAACGTGCAATTAAAATAGAACAAAATAAGTCGGCTAATTAAATACCACTCGTAGCAAATTGGTCAATAAAAAGGAATATTTGTAGCAACCAGCCGGCCTCTTAGGGATTATGATAATTAATTCCTACAAGACTTAATTTTCCCCGACCCCAAACCACCCTTATTTTTTTTTTCTAACAAAATGCTCAATTTAAATCGGCTCTAACTTTTTTATCCTTTGTTAAATTTAAATATAAATATTAAATTATCAAATAAAAATAAAATTAATTAAATAGCGTGCGTATTAGATCAATTGGATAAAGTTTCTCAACTGGTTTCTACACTATATATCCAACTGTCTCAGCTACTTCGTAGTTTGTATAGTTGTGTGCCAGCCAAAAAAAAAAACAGGACCATTAGTTAATTACTAAAAATTGAAGAAATAGTGGGTTCACATGGTAAACAGACACTCAAATAATAAAATATGATTTTCAAGAATGATTCCAACTGATCCCATCTAATTATTTGCACAAATTACACTTATGAGACAAGTTAACCAACTTGATTTATTTTAAGTTGGCCCTAAATCTTGCAAATCCCTTTTGTGATGTGACTCTAAATCTACAAAAATCAAAGAATAGAGCTACTTTTTAATAAACCTTTGGTCTAACATGATACAAAGAAGTCTTAGGAAACAGAAAGTAGATTCACATCCATATACACAATAATTATATGAAAAATAAAAAACTGAAAAATCTTTGATTTGAAAAAGGAGTAATTAGACTTTTGGCAAATTCTTTAAAATGAACGACGTAAACAATAATAACATACGATCACAAATGAGATTTAAGAGCTATATATATTATGTATAATACTACAAATGAAATATGGAGAGAATAACACACACATATATATACACCTTCTGCAATCATAACAGATGAAAAGACGATCTTTGATAACTCAAAAATCTAAACATAATTTTTTTTAATGAATTATATATTACATATTTGAATTTGAATTTAAGATAAATAATCGTAAAAAGAATATTATAGTCTTATAAAATAAATAAGGGGACAATTTTATTTTTTATTGAGAATATAAAAAAGAGCATATATATGATGTGGCTTTTCACTTTTTATAGGGAATGAAGTTGTCTTGTTCCTCCTCATGAGATTAGATTAGGATAGATAGTTCATTTTTAGGTTCTTCTCTTTAAAAAGTAGTGAAGTGAATCACTCATCTTTTCTCCTTTTCTCCCTCATATATAGTTTTGATTTTTGTCTTTGTTTTCTTCTCCTCAATCCTCATCCTCAATATCCTTTACCTACTTGTTTGTCACTTCTTCTGTCCTCAGCCAAATTCAGATATGTAATGTTTTTAAAATAAAAATATGTCATAATAATTAACAATTTTAAATACTTAACTAATTTTTTTAAAATTTAAATCTCAAAATTCAGAATACATTTCGAACAAAAAAATATATGATTTTGTGTTATTCGATCCTAATCTTTGTTCTTGAATCTTCCAACTTCTCTTTTAGTTTCTTCTTACTTATTATGCTCCTACCATATATACATTTACCACTTTCACAATATTAAATTTTGTATTAATTATTGTATAGATCTCATAAATACATAGTTGGATGCGAACATCTGAAAAATGTTTAATTGCATCGAGACACTATATTAGTAATTATTAGATTAAATTCCTACAAGTGTAGAAATCCATTAAATTCTAGTAAAAGTTATTTGACAAGAGGAATAAGGAGATGTGTTTGATTAAAATATGAGTAGTTAGTTTAAAAATTAGTTGTTTAATATTTATTTTATACTATAATAATAAAGATAAAATACAAATTTTATTTTTAATATATATGAATGAAATAACTATATCTATGCAATATCTCAAAGAATAATTTTGTCAATCCAATTTCCATACCAAACAACCTCATATTGTCAACACCCTATAAATTAGAGTAAATATTTGGGTTACTCTATGGATGTGTACAAATTAATTATTCCTTTAATTAGATTTGCTACTTCTTAAAAGAAGTAAAAAAAAGATTTTCTAATTTCGGAAAATTATTTTCTATTTGGTGTGTGTGAGTTGTCATGATAGTGATGCACTGTTGGCAATTAGCTTTGCTTTCGCTATACGAGTTTTTTTTTTTTGAGTCCTTTTCTTGATACCGTTCCATGCAAAGCTCATCTTCTGGTTTTCCCCTTTTTCTTCACTCTCACATACACATAAAAAATTTTATTAATCTTTTTGGATTCATCCTTATTGTCTTTGAATCCCTTTTTTTTTTGTTTCTCTGGTTGGCTTCACTTTACACTCCAACAATAACTTAAAGGTGAGAACTTTTTTGTTTCTTTCCCTTTTGCCCCCCTTTATTTTCCAACAATAAACCTTCTTCTTCTTGCATACTCCACCGCTTCAAACCCCACCTGGGTTTTCTTGTTTTTTGGGATTGCATGCATCATATTTTTGAACCTTTTCTTGATTTATAGGCTATTGTTGTTCTGTTTTTGGAAGTTTTCATTTGGGGTTTTAATGGATGATTGACTTTCATGGTTGGTTTTCTTTTGTAAACAAAAAAGATTGGATTTTTACCATGTTCAAGATCCATTTTCCTCTTTACTCGGTTTTTCTGAGCTTTTCCAGAGATTGAAATCTATATCTATCTGGACAGAGAGCAGATAGGAAGTGATTCTTTCTGTTTTTCAGAAATTGAATTTGTATTTGGCTGTTGTGATTTCGGATTTGAAAGGAGGTTAGTTGTGGTTATCCGTTTGTGGTTTCTTGGCTTTTATTTTGGAATATATAGTTGTCTTGTGAGAGGGTTCTGTTTTCACATGCAGTAGGAAAATATTTTGATTTCTCTTTCCTTTTTCTTTTTTTTTTTTCGTTGTTGTCTGCTCAGAAAAGAGGTTGATTGGGTTTGAAATCTCTGTCTGGAGTTGAGGATTGAACTGTTATGGGTTTTGTGTTTCTTGGTTCATTGAATAGTGTTGTGATGATTTGTATATGAACTTATTGGATTGAATCTCAGATGGACTTGTCAAATTGTAAGCAATTGAGATTTTTTGGAGTCCATTTGAACTTCTTGGCTGCAAAATGCTTGCTGTTGGTTGTAATTGCTTTGTTCCTTGGAACTGTTCTGCTTCCAACATTCTCTGGATTTGGTAGGGTCATTCGACAGAACAATTTTGTCTTTGTCCATAACCGTTCATTTCCATTGAATCAACCTGTGAAACAGAAGTTTCTTGAAGTTCCTCAGATTGTGTGGGGATTGAACAATCAGAAGATTGCTTTTGCTAGAGCTTGTTTGACTGCACGTATGCTTAATCGAACATTGTTGATGCCTAAGTTGAGTGCTTCTCTGTTTTATAAAGAAGTCGAACTTTTGAAGCCTATTTCCTTTGATAAGATCTTCCAATTCGAAAGATTTAATTCTATTTGTAAAGGGTTTGTCCAATTGAGTCGTTATTCAGATGTGTCGAATCAAAGTGATATTATTGAACTTCAGAAAGGTAGTGGAAGAAGGTGGACATTGGAAAAAGATTTGGAACAGTTGAATCAAATTAGTAAGCATCCATATGATGCACGTGAGATCATTCGGATAGTAGGGAAGAACCCTTTTTTGTGGCATGACCATTGGCCAACTAGAGACTATGCGAAGGTTTTCGAATGCTTAGCTTTAGTAGAGGAGATATCAATGGAAGCAGATAAAGTTGTCTCAAAAATTAGAGAAATAGGAATGGAGGTTAGAAGTAAGAATGCAATGCCAAGCTCTTCATCACAACCGGTTCCCTTTGTAGCTGTGCACATGAGAATAGAAAAGGATTGGATGATTCACTGTAAGAAGCTGGAGCAGAGATTAAATATTAGTGAAATTTGTAGTAGTAAGGAAGAGATTATGGCCCGAGTGGGAAACATCGCGGGTCTTAAAACTCCTGTTGTCGTTTATCTTGCTGTTGCCGATACTCTTCTGGAGGATAATACTGTATTGAATGGCTGGAAGGATGGCTTGCATCCCTATGAGAAGAAAACACTAGGTGTTTTTGACATTTACAAGAAGCAATCATATCTATTTCAATCTGCTATCGACTATGAAGTCTGTTTAAGATCCGATATCTTTGTAGGGAACAGTTTTTCAACATTTTCAAGCCTTGTTGTTCTTGACAGAACCCAAAAGATGATTAAAGCGGGTGAGACAAAGTTGTGTGGTTCGGATGTTAGATGGCCTTCTTATGCATACAATATAAGAGGAGTAGGGAATAGCCCTCATCTGTGGGTAACAAATATGTCCGACACTAGCTTGACAGCAATTAGCTATGGTTCTAATCACATATCTTGCTGATAGCTAGCTCTCGAGGCTTGAATTACTTATTGATAAGGATGCAGGTGATTGGTTCGATCTTCTTCAAAGTTTCATTGTCTCTGCAGAACCTATGCTGTTATCTTTCGAGTCTTTATGATTAAAGAGATAGATTATACAAATTCTAAAGCGGCTTTCTGGGGATTGTGAAGAATAGGTACACTTTGCATTTGTGTAGTTATATCTCTCAGATTTTGCATTCATTTTTTGTTGATATGTTACAGTAAATTGTCAATAGAGCATATAATATCATGGAAGTTATGATATACTCTGTTCCTCATACTGAACAAAAGAACATAGAATTGGACATTTTTAGGCCTTAATGATTCATTGTTTGCATTGATAAGGATAGTTTACATTGTTGTGAAGTTATATTCCTACACAAATGAACTTTGATCTTCTTCTTTTTTTGGTCGATTTTTTTTTTTTTACTTGATGACTTGATTTTTCATGTGCCTGATATAGGAAATGCATAAAACATCATGTGTATAATTTGATATGTACTTTTAAAGCATGGACACAATTTTTAGAATGGGTGCATTATTGGGGCCTCAAATGATTAGTATGTTCATTGACAAGATTGATTTAGGCATTTAGCTATGCAATATTACCATTAACAAAGCATTAAGTTGTTTTTTTTCTTTCTCTTGCTAATATTCAACAATAATGTGTATTCTAGCCGTTAAAATATTTTATAGAAATGTTGTTAAAGATATTGTAATTTATTGAGTTGTCTATTTCCATTTAATTTCCGAGTTGTCTACGCATTCGGCGGCTGATTATTTGGTCCTTAATTTCCACATTAATTGTCCACCATTCAACTTGCAAATAATGGTCTTGATTTATTTATTTTTATAAATAAATAAAATAAAGTCAATTGTTTTATGGACTTTGAATTTAAAAGGTTCACGACGCTCTATCAATCCATGTGAGGACAATGTATTGTTTTATGTTTTAACATAAATTATTGTTAATTGTGAGCTTAGCAATGATTATTGTTTGGTTGTTAAGACCTTGCTTTTATTTCTTATTTCACACCCTATTCAGTAGTCCATTTACGAGCAATAATTATTGTTGCTTGGTAGTTTCCTTTAATTCAATATAATTATAAGTTTTAGCTAACTTTTGTCCTCCTATCCCTTTTGTTTATTTTCTTTCATTTTTGTAAATTTCATGTTACAAAAATATGTAATATATTGCACGACAATAATCGAGTTTCATTTGACTAAACAGTATGTTACACGAACATATTATAATAATGATAACAAATGCAGTAAAAATAGAATAAAATAAAGTTTTATTTCATGTCTAACCTATTATAAATGAATTTATAGACCATATATTTGGTAAAAACAATTTTTGCATACAAAAATCAATTTTACGATGTATATGATAGAGGTAATGAATAACTAACCAAATACAGTAGAAAACAAGAAAGTAACACGACATGTGAACACTTTTTTATATAAATGAAAAGATTTTGAGTGTATTTTGATGTCTCGCTTTGATTTCTGTGTATCGCCTTATGGAGATTTTTCATCCACTCCCTCTTTTCCTTTTTTGATTTGACACAATATTTTAAAAAAATTATGAAAATGCATTATAACGTTCCAAACTATTGTAAAATAAATAGAACTTAAGTAAAATGTTGATAGTGTCACCAAATAATTATGTGATAGATAAAATATTTCATTAAAGCATAACGTATAAATTAGGCAAAAGAGAGTACAATTTTAACATTATAAATGTCTCCTTCGATTTGTGCTGTTTTGCTCATCAGTTTTATATGAAGAGGAAGCTTCTTGTAACTTCCAATGCATCATACAATTAGGATGAAAAGAGGAGAGGGAAAAAAGGCCCAACAGCTCTTTTAGCATGAAGCAAATGAAGAAGTACATCTATTTGCTTAAACTATCAAAGGAGTCTTGAGAGTGAGATACTCATTTATCTCCCATTTGAATGCTAAATGGCTTCAAATCTATCTATACTTCACTGGATGTGTTCTTCATAGTAATTGTCACTGATCACAGACACGAATCGTTCAAGCCATGGAAGCTGATGGAGATCCTTCATGGCATCGACGTAAGAATCTGTACAACGTGGTGGGGATTGATGATACGCTTGATGGTCTGTGAGACTGAATCCACCAGCGAGAAATCTCTGGATCAATGCCAGCTGAGATCTCTCTTCATCTGAATATGCATCCATCATAGTAGGCAGCGACTCAAATGAGTCCCACGACCATTGCTCAAACTGTTGTGTCGGTTGAGTTACCAAATCTTGAGTGTAATCCTCATCCCAGAATGCACATTGACACGTCTGTTGGCCGTCCCTGTATTCCGCACCACAAGAATAACAGAATTGATGCCCACACCTGCCAGTTTTTAATACAAAACACAAAAAACTGTCAATGCTTAAAATCATCAATCCACCAACTTCGATTTCAGCAGTGTATATACTGAACAAGTTTCAAAGACATAAAAGGGCAGCATATGCATTTGGGCAGCTTATCTTCAATTTTACATTCCTACAGATGTTCATCTGATGCTCAGATAGATTATCCAATCGGAATGCAATTTTCCTCTGCAAGACTGCAATCGTAGCAGACAGCCTTACTAATAAATTCAAACACTCACAAATATGAAATATGCAACCTAAAAGAAAGATCTGTAGAAGTCATAGAAGGTTGATTTTTCTTGAGAATAAGCTTTCTAGCTCCATTTAGAGCATCAGAGTATTTGATGTAAACTTTCCCAACTATCTAAAACAATGTGCCTTTCCAAGTTAGTGCTGTGGAAGACGTTTTCATAAATAGTTCAAGAAAAAATCAATTATGAATAAACAGGTCAAGCTATATCAGTTGACTGTTCTCTCCTTTGTATCCAGTCAAGCACATACTGTTTTCAAAAGCAATAATAGGCCAACTATTAGAGCCCAACTTACTTCAATGTAATTCTACACACCAAGTTATTAGGTTTGGTCCTCAAACTACCACCCAACTCACTTTAAAAAGTTCTTTTGGCAAGACATGAATCACTTTTCTTTATTTATTTTCTGTAGATTCCCTTTGTAGGTTCTCGTTTTTTTATTCTGTATGTACCCTGCTCTGACACTGCTATAAACTTATTGCTCTTCTACCCCATTTTTCTGATACAAGTAGCTATTTTTTCGTTTCAGTTAACTCCCTGCCCATTATTCATATAATATTTAAATCACTAACTATAAACCTTCACCATTGGCCTGCTTGGGTACTTACTTTTAAAAAGCCTGCCTACCTGCAACGTAACAGTAGATGAAGGAGAAAGAAGCAGTAGCATCAGTAGCAGTAGAGTACGAGGTAGTAATTTGAACAGTGTTCGAGAACTCCAACCATTTGGAAAGGGACAAATACAGCAAGTCAGACTCATATAGAAACAAGATATGATACTTGGAACCCAGAAACACTTGATAGCTAGAAACTATTGGTTCTGAGACAACTTATTTTCAAAGATTGGGGCACACTCAAGCTCAGATACTAATGTAGAAGTTATATTGCCAACTATATTAGGACATCAGTTTATCCACTAAAGCTTTAAGGATACACTAAAAGCTTATCATTAACTTATGATCACACGAACATAAATGTAATCCATCACCCAAAATCACAAAAGATAATCTTGCCCTAAGATAACCTTTCCATCAAATTGGTCAATTGATTCTTGAAGGCTCCTTAATAACAGCAGACACTGACAACACTTGCAGCCAGTCAATCCATTGAAAATCTATTCTTTCAATAGAGCAATCCTTGCTCATATGCTTAACAAATGCAAGTTTTGTAAAAGAGTGTGTAGGTATGCTTATAGACTGTGTAGGTATGCTTATAGACTGTCAAAATACTATAATAAACACTGATGTTGGAACACCTAAGGACACTTGTTGACTAGATGCTTCCTGCTTTTTCTGGTGCAGATAACCATCAGAAGCTTTCCAAAGCCCAGTAGTTTTATCACCGGATAATAAGCTTTGCATCAAGCTATCAGAGTGTTTATTTAATCATGATTGAGCTATAATGCACATAGAGGGAACATCTTCTTCGAACTCCAAGCTTCTCACCCAGTGTACTCAGGCAGTAGTCCGTGCCTTCAGCTATTTCAGATCAGCTCCTAGCTGAGGAGAGTCTCACTCCCCTCTCCCATTATCGGATAACTCCAAAATGACCGGTGAGCATCCTAAGCCTCATTTACATAATGTTTTATTTGCTATCTGGGACACTCCAAATCTCAAAGAAAAGGGTGGTCTGGTCGCTTAACGTTAATAGCACGTTGAGTCAATTTGTCTGTCAAGCCTTTTGAGGGTAATAAAGAGTTAATAGAGAGATGATAGACCTACTAACCACTAAATATTCTTCTACATATATATGTGTGTGTATATGTACATATACACATACAGTACATATGTATGTACATTTTTTTTTCCAACAAGACAACTAAAGATTCAATATCATACTGTGTTATTAAAGAATAAGCTTTCATAGTTTACAATGTACGGGTATGGGAAAATTAACACCAGTGAATAAGCAGATACCTCCAACACTATTTAGATTGTGTAGGTTCACCATTCAGGGGTTGATAAACCAGTACATTTATTAGCACTACCAGCAATACCAGCCATCCTATTCCAGAATCTCCCAATAAGAAAACTTTGATTTTCGCTTTTACAACATATAGGCAATTAGATGAGGTGCAGATAAAATGCAAGAAGCAATATATATGTTAAAAGAACTTCCCTACATGAAGTGCTAAAAAAGAACTTATTTTCTGATAGTGTAAAAGGAAAAAACCAATACTCCTCGATGATTCTCATGCAGGACGGTAACGGAATATAAAGAGGAAAGATAGTTCTCTTTGTATCAGATATAGTCGATCATTCCTGGAGAACCAACACTCCATTTCCACGTACTTAGAAGAATCCTCGGTTTCCAAGCTCCTGAGTTTAATAGTGCTTTTGTCTAATAATGAGTATTTGGGACTTAGAGCTTATGTTCCAAAATCTCAACATCAGTTTTCAGGAAATATTAATCAGATAAGGATCTACAAGTACATGATATGAAAACATAAAGATGTAGCTAACAGGTTCAGAATATCAAGGTACTATTCTCACTGATTCAGAAGCCAATATAGGATCCTGAATCTTGCATTAAAAAGTTAAAAGGAACAAAATATATTACCAGCATGTCATATGATAGCATCCGTGTGTGAGCTCAATCATCCTCCTGCACTGTGAACAGCGCCTCCATCTCTTATTTTGTGCCAGGCGATGCAAAGTTATGTCACCAGCATCCCTCTCCTCCAAAGGGAGATTTTGGTAGTCTTCACAAGTCATTGAAGAATGCCATGGGACCCTACAATCCACACACATAAACCTTTGACAAACTGGACAGTCCACACAACTATTCTCTAACTGGCTTGATGAACTAGCCCGAGTGGACATACAGTCATGAGGATCCAAAAGAACAGAACAATTTGGATACGGGCAGTAAAGCTTGTCCGAGTTGAGAGCATTCGCTTCTTCAAGGACCCTCACTAGAGATCCATAGGAGTTAAGAGGGAGAAAAGATATACATTCAGTTGCAGAGATGAGGTATTTGCATTTTAGCTGAGGGCACCTAATGGGTACTTGACCAGATTGGACTTTACCCTCAACATAAGTTCTCATACAGTGAGAACAGAACTTGTGGGTACATTTCAATGTCGTCACCATCACTAACAGTCTATCCTCGCAGCATATTGGACAATTTTCAGTTGATTCATCTCCTTCAACATGGGAAGAGACAACCCCTATTGCTACCTTGGCTAAGTCCAAGGCCTTTGCCAGACCAGTACTGGGGACAAGTTTCAAAACAAAAGTTTCCATATCATCAGCATGATCTAGGATCCTCTGCCGCAATGCCATGAGAAGCGGATTATCAAGGTTCTCTTCATGCATAATCTGATTAAAATATTCACCATCAAACAACAAAAATAAAACGTTACCATTAAAACAACCTAAGATAAACTGACACTACTACCACAGAACAAATTTACAGCAAGTGAAATCGATGAAGCACTCATTACTGTCACATCCAAATAAGTAGTCAAGTTATAAATGAGATTTTACGAAAGAGGGGGGGAAGTAGCTAAATAATTCTGTTTTTCAGGTAGGAAAATACCCTATTGTTGTAGGAAAATCGAGTATCCAGATCAGATTCAACGTCTACTTGGTAAAGTAGACACCATCTTGGTGTATCATCTAAATCTTTTTGGTAAAAGAACCAAGAAAGCCTGAAATTTACATTCATTTTCAACTGACAAATTCAATAAAGACAGATAAAGGAAGACCAATGTTTTAATGAGTAATTGAGGTTTATTTCCTTTTTCTTTTGGGTCTGGGAAGGGGATGATCAAAGATGTAAAAATGTCATTAATATGAAATCATATTCTTCAGCAGGTGGAGGGCAGCTTAGAGGGGAAGTTGTTCATCTACTAATACTTCATTTGCAAAGGTAAAAACAATTGCATTAAGACAAAGATTCAACCCACTGAAGATGGAATACACCAAGAACTTAAAAGGCGAACATTGAGATACACATATTTTGCAGAGAACAGACGTCTCACCTGCTCGTATAAAATCTCAGAGTCGGTAAGGGCGTAAACCTTTCTAATCTTGTTCTTCACAGCTTCCAGCAATCCATCCATCAAAGCCAAATAATCTGCCACAAATTCCTCCACATAAAAATCAAGCTTTTTCTGGATTTGAATAGGAGGAGCACTTTCTGCCCTCTCTATAACCACTCCAATTCCAGATACCCTGCAACCAGAGTCTCCAGGACCAGCTATAGAAATGCCCTTAAAGAATAACTTCACAGAATGTTCATCAAGATCTACTTCACAACTCTCCCTTGCTGATTCCTCCTCGTCCTCGTCCTCTGTCACTTCATCCTCTTCTTCCTCCGATGTTTCATCCGCCCTATCTTCCAATTCCTTCTCATCTTCACAGCAGCTACAAAAATCTTCTTCATCTTCTTCTAATTTCACTTCATTTTCTATATTCGCCAACAACCCATCAGCGCAAACTATTTCTCCTTCCATTTTCAAAGATTCTCAGAAGTACCCACGAATAATTTGGGCAACCCTACTCCTTCCAAGACTCCAATTTTTTACAATATATATTCAAAATCCATAAAACAACTCTAAAAACTCCACAACTTTACAATCCAATAACAACCTAAGAAGAACCCATCAGTTATCTCCCGAGAAACCCTTGAAATCTCGGTTGAAACAAGACCGATCTGCTCAAAAGCTTTGATCTTTCCAACAGTTCAAAGCTCCTGTACCAAAATTCAAGAAATACCCATTATCACTAGATCCACAAAACACAAAGAGTAAGTGAGAAATACCCTGAAACTCAAAAGGGGTTAAAATAAACATAGAGCAATTCTTCCTTGTACAACTCTTAACTCAGTAAAGTCAAACAAAGAAACCCCACTGAGCTACCAAATTCAAGAGCTTTCATTATCACAAAAAAACAAGTTCCATAAATAAATACTATAACAATATATAAAGAACGAATCAAACTACGAAAAAATCAAATCCCCCAAATTAAAAAGTGAAGCTTCCGTACCAGAGGTGTAGGTCTGGTCTGGTGTTTCAGCTTAAATATGAAAAGGAATTAATGTGAATTATGTTATCAAAAGAAACTGTTCCAAGTATAATATAAGAAAAAAAATCAAACTGACAACAGTACAGCAGCAGATTTTAGTAAATTTTCATTGTTTTTGTTCAGACGAAAGAGAAGCACCAGATGCTGTGGGGGTTCTTATATGTGGTTGGATTTTACACTCTTCATTTTTATTTTTTATTCTTAGTATCTCTTTTATTTTATTTATATTTCGAGAATAGAAATCAAATTTTTGTTAAATAAATAAAATTTTGTATAGTCAGTCAATTGATTTATTAAATTTTTTTAGTATATATTATGTGATAAAATAATTCTAAGATCAGTTAATACCAAAAACATAAAATAAAATGAATTCCCAAATATGTAGGTAGATGTATGAAAATTGACTTTGAAAGAAATATATCTTTCTCAAGGTTTCTCACAATTATATCTTTTTGTATTTGGAGAAATATCTTTTAGAAATTATAAAATCCTTATAAATGTGTTTTCAACTTTTTGAAAATGAAAAAATAAATATATAGGATTAATTTATTTTAATTTATCTCGATAGTAGCATCAATTAAATTATGTTATCATGAAATAAATATCAAAGTAATGAGAGATGTCAAAATACTATTATTTTCGAGAGTTGAATCGTCAACCGCAACACTGATCGTCCCAGCATTATTGTTGTTGATTCTATATGTACTATAGGAAGAGAAAGACTTATTGCGACGGAGATATAATGTTCAGCGTGAAACACCAACCGAATCATGAGCCATGTCTACAATCGACGATAGGATAGGAGCTAAGCCACCTAACCCTGTATTTCAAGAGTAAATACCGCAGTAGGGAATAGCGATTTCTCTGTTTGTTTGGTCTAATAAAAAAGTTATTTGTAGCACTCTTTCTTAATTATCGCTTGTATTATCTTGCTTACTTCTAAAACAAACCAAACAGAAAACATTAGAGAAGAGAAAGAACTTGTATTAAGTTATTCAAAAAAAATTTAATAGAAGTTAATCATATAAATTATAATTCCTTCCTAATTTCTATTTTTCGTTAGAATTTTGAAATAATAATATAGATACATCATTCCAGCATACAGAGCAAATATTAAGCTATTCAAAATACTTTTTTTCAAAAAATCTATTAGAAAACACTTCAAAATCAACAATTTATCCAAAAGTAATTCCTATATTTAGAATTATTAAAGAACCAAAGAATCCATCAGATATTGATAGAACATATGACGTGGCAGAATCAGATACTCGAGTGCACGGATATTTAAAATAGAGTGTCATGTAGGCAATAGAAACCGTAATGACGTATTTATTTGATTTAAGAAAAGATTCTGTCAAATTCGTTTTTATTCTTTCATGCCACTAACAACTGAGAGCACATGTATTGGATTTTGTTAAGGAAAATTTACTTTGACTTTTTCAACGCTTTCAATTAGTAAATTAATTTGATATTAATCTTTTAATTAAATATGAGTTAAAATAATGATTAGATGTTGAATTAGGAGACACTGATGATTACTCCCTCTTTATTCTTTACTTTTTCTTTTTTTTAAAAAAAAAAATATATTGGAGATTGAGCTTGAACATATTTTATTTCTTTTTGTCAGTAAAAGGATATTTAGGATAAAACAAAGTTATCCATTTTCACTTGAAACTTTTTATTTTATTTCATTAAGTACGTTATGTTTAGAAATTAGTCAAACTTAGAGTGTGTTTTTCAAATTAATTTATTTTCTTAAAAGAAAAAAATTCTTTAAAAAAATAAGGAAATTTTTTTTAAACTCTATTTCAATTTTAAATTATATTTTTTTAGAAAAAAATTTCAACTTTAAAAAAATATTTTCAATTTTAAAATTTTATTTTTTCATTCGATTTCTGACCTCCTCAACCCCTTTCCCAAAAAAAATAATTTTGATTTTTAAAAATATTTTTAACTTCAAAATTTTATTTTTAAACTTCTTCTAACCCCTCTCCCCCCCACCCAAATCCCCCGGCCAGCCCCCCACCCACCCCTTTACCCTAAAAAAATTAGTTTTATTTTTTAAAAATACAATCAACTTCAAATTTTTATTTTTTCACTCCTCCCCTGCCCCCACCCTAAAAAAAATAATGATTTTATTTTTAAAAAATGTTTTTAATTTTATAAAATATTTTTTATTCTAGTAAAAATAAAAGTTGTCTCTTTAAAAAACATATTCCATTCATAAATCAAACACTAAAAATTATTTTCGGAAAACATTTTCTACTCACCAATCAAACATGAAAAAATAAATTCAAAATCTACTTGTTTTTCAGGAAAACATTTTGTAAAAAAATATTTTCCTCCGTACCAAACACACCCTTAGTTGAATTTTTATCCTTCCACTATTTGTTAAGCTTGAGTGTGTTTGGTGAGGATAACAATATTTTTCCTTTTTATGTTTAATTGGTAAAAATAAATTTTAATTTTTCTAATAAAAATACAAAAAGTAAATCTATAATTTAAGAGGAACATATCTATAAATTTTATATCTAATTTGGAATCACTCGACGTTATCGAAATTTTTTAATAATTTATTAAATTTTATATTAAATCAAATTAAATTATTTTTTTAACGAAGAAAAGTATTTTTATTTTTAAAGCATGGAGAAAAGAAAGGTCTCGATAAAACAGGAAAACAACAAATAATTTAGAGAATCATGTTGGTTGACGTCTTCTATGGTCACTAATTCCGTATAGAGCAATCAAATTATTTAATTGCCAACTCAAGTTTTACCAACTCATCCCACTTTCTACTCCAATAAATAATTTTTCTAAAGTTTTAATTTCAAATGCTTCTCTTCTGATTTATGGAAAATAATAACGTTATCAGAGTAATTGCATGTGCTAGTTTTTTATTATTAACATTATTTAATTGGAGGTTGTATAAAATATAGTTAGACACCAAAGATTATGTTGGAATAGATTATAGGATCTCTTCATCTTTGCTTAGACGATTTGAATTGATATGAATTTTTTTAATAAAATTTATATTAGACTCGAATAAAATTTATGTAAATAAGTCAATAGTAATAAATCATAATGTAAAATTATGACATATATTTTAATGGTTTTAGGGGGTCCATTTGAATCATCAAACAAAAATCAATTGGTTACCCACTTGCTATTTCTATGTTTTAGTAATTGATCATCCAATATCTTTTCTTGGCGTATTTTATGGATTAAAATTTATAATATATAGTGATAGGTGGAATAATATTGTTGGTGTTATTTTGGAGAGATGACATGTATTTCCATGAGTGAAGTGTTTTATTTTGTCCTCATTTGGAAAAAGTTATACTTATATACCATGCTTGGTTGGACCTTTTCAACTTTAATTATTGTTCTTTCACGAGTTTCTTCTTCAAGACTCTCTATACTTCGTTGCCTATGGACACAAAAGGTATTTTGCAAGATTATTATTATTATTATTATTATTTTTTGTAATGTTTGTCCCTAACTCATTATCATTTTCAAAATCAACATATCATTAAACTATAAAAAGTTTATTGGGCATGCAGATTTGGTGGCCAGATTATCATTAGTTCATGTTTCGATATATATGACTCCTACATTTTAATATTTTTATTACAATTTTTAATTAAACTTTGTGCGGAGTCGAATTATATCATATAAATTGACACACATGAAATAATATATATACTAATGAGTAGTATGTTACTGAACCATGCGCTTTGTGAGACTTTGAATGGCTTTGAATGGAGCGGTCCGTACGCCCCTCCCCCTCGCCAAGCCTGAAGAAAGGAGCAACTTAGATATCTCTTTGTTAACTATATTTCTGGTTTGCTAAATGGGTCCTTGGGCCCAATCAATCTCTATACTCTTGATGCAATGGACTCCCCAATAATCCTGAAAAATCTTTTGCACGTGATCAAACTTACTTCTCTCTTCCGTTCACTTTTGGTTGTAATGTTAAGCATTTTGAAAGTCAATTTAACTAATTTTTAAAGTTAAATTAAATTACATTAATTCGATATTTTAAGCAAAAAATTTGAATATTTAAAATTATATGAAAAGTACTATAAATTACAATTTTTTGCTTATGCTGAAAAAAATATCGTAAAATATTATATAAATTTCATATAATTTGACTCTAAAAAAATATGACAATTAAAAATGCACGGAGATTAGAAGACTTGTCAGAAATAGTAATTTTTCCTCTACAATTTTGGAAATGGACAAAATGTCATGGACAGTCAGACTTGCTATGGACCTTTTTTATTTTACTGGGTCGTCTGAACAAGACCCACTCTTGAGATCCATCAAATTATGCCCAATGCATACATAAAGCCCAACCCTTATCCTTCCAATTTGGGCTCAAATTTTGGTGATAATACACTGACTCGCTATCATCTAAGTCGAACTTTAAAGGTTGATCACTTGCAATTTTTTTTTTATTTGAGGTTTGATATTTATATTTAGAGTATGTGTATTTTTAATTTATGTCGCGTAAAGTCACATTATAAGGAGTTGTCAATACTTTCTACCGAGTTAAATTTAAAATCTTTGATTAAGGACTTTTGGTGGAACGGATATGAAGCTTCGTACACTATCTAGGCATCATTAATTAAGGGAGAAAATACTCATTGACTACACTCTAATACCACTTGTTACTTAGATTGTAAAATTTTAGGCTCTCTTTCGCCATGCATGAACATTTAATTTTGTTCTTCTAACTTTGCCATTTTTCTTATGTTCATTATACTACTTATCAAGTTGATCCCTAATTCTTAACAAAAATAATCTTTAACAGAAATAGAGTTACCATTTCTAATCAACCTTTTAATGTCATTCTACTTGTTTATCTTTGCTACCTTTACATATCCGAATTATACTATTTCTTAATTAGTTCGTTTTGAAGAATGTCACAACAATTTTAACAAAATATTTTTAACTCAATACGCGAATTTGCTTGTAATAAAGCCCATAATCGCAACAGTGACATTGCCGTCTTCAAATCAAAGTGGAGAATTACGATGCTTCTCGCAAGATTTCTCAGTTGCAGGTGCAGTTCTCCGAGTCTTCCATGGTTAATTTCTAAATTTTCTCACTCAATTTCATCACTCTCTGAGAAATTCCCCACTAATTTTGACGAATCTCATGTTCTGAATCAACTTTCCGACCTTTTACCCATCCGTCGAACTTCTTCAATCGAAAAACCCATTCCTACAGATTCCTCTGCACCAAAAAATCAGTTTAGGGTTTTCGATGAGCTTTTAACTCCAGAAGATAAGTTACGCGGCATTTTTCTTCAGAAACTTC
The DNA here is from genome assembly GCF_036512215.1 of Solanum lycopersicum. NCBI lineage: Eukaryota > Viridiplantae > Streptophyta > Magnoliopsida > Solanales > Solanaceae > Solanum > Solanum lycopersicum. The sequence continues at coordinate 55,381,254 of NC_090801.1, read as the reverse complement.
AGGGCAAAACAGCAATCGAGAAGGCACTGACATCTGTTGACGTTGAATTGACGGTTGATTTAGTTGCTAAAGTGGTAAACAAAGGAAATTTAGATGCTGCATCAATAGCTACATTTTTCAATTGGGTTATCAAACAACAAAAAATACCTATTGATAATGATACTTACTGTATAATTCTTAAAGCATTAGGAAGGAGGAAGTTTTTCGGGCAGATGGTTGAAATATTAAAGGAAATGAAGAATCACGGAGTTATGCCTGATTCAGTGACACTTAACATTGTTGTTGATAGCTTTATTCGAGCTCGACAAATTTCGAAGGCTATACAATTGTTTTATGAATTAGAGAACTATGGATTGAGATGTAATACCGAGACACTTAATGTTGTTTTACGGTGTTTGTGTCATCGATCACATGTAGGTGCTGCAAGTTCATTACTTGTGAAAATGCAAGAGAAAGTTCCATTTGATGTCACAACCTATAACATAGTCATTGGTGGGTGGTCGAGATTTGGAAGAGTTAAGGAAGTTGAGAGATCCTTAAAAGCAATGGTGGATGATGGATTTGAGGCAGATAATTTGACTTATAGTTGTGTTCTTGAATGTTTAGGGAGAGCTGGTCGAATTGATGATGCCATTGAGATTTTTGAGGGATTGGAGGAAAAGGGTCGCGTATTTGATGCTGAGATATACAATGCAATGATTTCGAATTGCATTGGACAGGGTGAAATTGATGAATCTTTTAAATATTATGAGAGGATGTTAAATACGGATTGTGAGCCCAATGCTGATACATATATGAGACTAATATCTGCTTTTCTAAAAGCGAGAAGAGTAGCTGATGCAATTGAAATGTTTGATGAAATGCTAAGCCGGAGGATCATTGTAACTACAGGGAATGTAACCTCTTTTCTTGAGCCTTTATGTAGCTACGGTCCACCTCATGCAGCTCTAATGATTTACAAGAAGGCGAGACAAGCTGGATTTACGATATCCTTGACTGCATACAAGTTGCTTCTTATGCGGCTTTCTAGGTTTGGGAAATGTGGTATGCTGTTAAACATCTGGAATGAGATGCAAGAAAGTGGTTATTCTTCCGATATGCAAGTTTATGAGTATGTCATCAATGGGCTTTGCAACGTAGGACAGCTTGAAAATGCTGTCCTGGTAATGGAGGAAGCTTTAGAGAAAGGATTTTACCCTAGCAGGCTTATTTGTAGCAAATTAAACAACAAGTTACTAGGTTCAAACAAAATAGAGATTGCATACAGGCTTTTTCTAAAGATAAAAATTGCACGTGGAAAGCAAAATTCACAAACATACTGGCGTGCTAAAGGGTGGCATTTCTAATCTTTGCACAGTCAGCTGGTTAGTGCAACTGTATCTTCTTTCAGAGTGATAAATATGACAAGAATCAAGGATCAAACTTCATTGCCAGTAGCTGCCGCTGGCAATGAACTGAATCTGCTCTTTTACTTTCCAAATGGGCATCTATTGCCTTGTACAGAAGGGTAATGTTTGAGAAATTATGTGAAGCAGCAGGGACTGACGTATTGTTTTGCATTATCATGGAGGGGGTAGTATATGAAAAAATTGTTGAAGTACAGGGGACTGAAGTGTTACTTTTCTTTGCTAGAAGTTGTTCTGCGGGAAGTATGGAGAAGTCATTCCAATATGAGTCACATGTTTAACTTTTTGACCATTGAGGTGAGTGCTTCTAGTTGGCGTCAAGTTGTGCAGTTGGTAATGAATGTATTCTAACTTCTGTGCTAGCAGTAACATGAAAAGTAATTAAAAGAATTCTCTATCTTGTTTATTAAGAACAATTCATGTAGAAAATTAGAATCATGTCCCTGATTTGTCTATAATATTTGTTTGAAACATAACTGCCTTTAACCCCAGGGGCCAGGGGAGGGGTTAAAAACATGAAACTTGACTTGAAAATAACAAGGCTTGTGACTCGCTCAAATGATATGGATTGGCTGTTCGGTGGCAAAACCTTTGCTGATTCTTTTTTTATACAAGGAAATAGCTAGCTGATTCAAAACTATTGGGGAACTTCTCAGTATGCATCTCCAACGGTAGTGTTGTACTTTCATGTAATATGGGGAAGGTCTGATGTTGAGTGAGGAATAATGATGTAATGGTTGCATCTCTAGGGTAGGAAGCTGATATTGTCGTGGGCGGATGGATAAAAAGAGATTTATCCATCATATGAGTCCTCCTTAAACCAGATCTGTGGTCCACCTTAAGGGTGCAGGAGGGCAGGGAATGATTTAGAGAAGGTACATACTCTCTGTGTGAATTGAAATGTAGAAATTGGTTCCCTGTGTGTTTCTCTCTCTCACTTGGTACTTTTGTACAAGAAATTTCAAAAAACTGTCATAGAGAAACCTGTATCTAGTTTGGAGTGAGGAACAGTGCTTTTAGTTCCACATGATTGCATAAGGCCGTAGAACTGGTAAAAATTCCTGTCCACCTTTCTTGGACAATCTTGACAAACCTTTTGCCTTTTCTATTTTTTAATTTTCCTTCTAAACAATATGCTTTTATTTTGTTTATATGATTTACTTGATGATGTGGGATAATTAGTTGGTATAGAGGATTACTGGGAGAAACCGAAATTTCATAGAGGCTTATATACAAGTTTGTTGAGGGAAGGGAAAAAGAAAATCTTTTCTTATTACACATTTGACACCTGTTGATCAATTTAATCCAGGATATTGTTATTTGATTAATTATTTCCCTGGAGGTATGAGTGACTGATAGGCCTAAATGTGCTTCCTGGGATTGTGACTTTGTCTGTTATTGACATTGAAGTAGCTTAAATAGGTGGTCACCGATCCATTTAGTATTTGTGTTGTGCAGGTTAATTGGGATGGAGCAGGACCTGAGTTTTGTCTCTCATCAGTTTTGGGAGTGTTGTTTCTTTATCAGCCGACATTTCCTCAAGGAAATAGTCAAAGCTGCACTCTTGAAAACAAATGTTTCGTCAATCTCCCAGAAGTAAAGGTAGATATTTGGTATTTGCTTGTTTGGATTTGACGATCAACTGTTTCATGAATTTTGTGACTTGGTTTCTCGTTCACCTTAATCTCTTGCACGATGGAGAACTATTCTACCATTCCAATGTTACTTCTCTGTGTTCTTGTACTACTTTATCTGGATTTACGTGGCTAGTCGCTACATAACAGCTTTATTAGGTAAAATGTATCCAATTCATGAACCAATATGTTGGGATGGTCATCTTGTTCTTAAATATATTGCCTGTCACTGCACATGTTATCTCAAAAAGATCTTATTTCATTTGTTTTTCTATAAATTTGAATCAGTGGTGCTTCAAATTCTAATTCTGGTGAAGGTACATCACCATGGTATTATCATGTTTCCATCCATTTGACTAATATGATGCTTTTTCCTCCAATCGTACTTCCCTGAAAAAGAGAGACCAATTTGAAACTTAAGCTATGTGTGCTTATCTATTCTATTCATTGTTAAAAAATTTCGCTTGCGAAGGTTGGGATTCCATAAAATCTCAACATTTCCATCTGTTTCAAGTTGTACTCAGTTGGAACATATGAGATTGTTGGAACTATTGCAACAGTGGTTCTTTTATGTACATAGCTTGGTCGTACATGCAAGGATGGAAATTCACTTTTATGTTATGAGGCATGATTGGAACTTGACGTCTTTGTGTCAATGCCTTGACAAATATGTTGCCAATTTCAAATGGTATGTAATGCTATGGTTGTAAGGATTAAATATCATGGAACTCGTTGATAGGCCAGATAAAGCCCTTAAGTACTTTCAGGAGATGACGTTAAAGGACATTCAACCTGCTGCTGTAGTGAGCTTTTACGCCTCTAGTATTGCTCGAACCATCAAATTCCCGTGAGCTGTTCTTTTCATTGATTTATATACTTGAGGAGATGTTGATTGAGGAAGACATTACTTTGGTGGAATGCCATGGTTGATACGTATTCTAACCTGCGTTTTAGTGATTGCTCTCTTGAGAGATCCATGTTCATGATGTAGTTTTGTGGAACAGAGTGACCACAAGTTATGCTCGAAATGGCCTTGCATGTGTTTGCACCAATACGAGGACCTTGAATGATCATCTTACCAGCACATGCCATTTAGGTGCATTGCAAGAAGAGTAAAGTGACTCATGGGCATGTGTTTGAGGTTGTTCTTCATCTGGCTGTCTTTATTTATACCTTCCTCATCGACCTCTGGACGATCATTGTCATGGTATCCATGGGAACCGTATGATATCTCTGCATCTATCTAAGGATATGCCGGAAATACATGTTTTCCTTCTCCATTGTGAACTGCAGGCCATTAAGGATAGTTGAAGAAGATGATCATGCAAGTATCTCCGCGCAACGGAGGAGTTTGTTATTAAGCCTACACTAAAAGCAGTTTAGCTGCATGATGATACTGTTTTCTAGGGCTTACAAGCATGTCGTTTGTCCAGATGCTTCTTTCTGGGATGCCCATATTGTTGCTTACAGAGTCTTTATGGAAATACAGAGCTGGTTAAATTGGCTTCAGATAATTTGTTTGTAATCAGATCCCATTTCCCAAGGCATCCGTCTTGTTAGATCTTGGCATATGTTATTCAATTCCAATAGTATTATTTTAGTTAGTATATGATTCTTTACACCTGAAATCAGTAAAAAATTGACACATAATACTCGTAACTGAAACACATGAGATTTTTGTACTTTCCTCTATACAATTGCACATAAGTTGATAAAGAGAGCCGTGTCTTCAAAATTTTGTGCGTCAGATTTATGCACCTATATTTTCGAGCATTAACTTCTATTTCTTGCTACAAACATGTCTTAATTTCGAGAAAAATATTGAAAAAACTTTGTAGTAAATTATTAGTTTCGTGCTTGTACTATCGACTGTCTTTAAAACAACTCTCTACTTGACTAATAAATTTAGATACACCCTCTTGTAGGAAAGAAACATGACATAACAAGTGCACTGTCAAACTCTTGTAGGAAAGAAACTCTTAATAAAAAATCAAGAAAAATGTTGAAAACACTCTAAATTTGATAAAAATTTAGGAATATATTTAACTCATGTTAAAAAATCACGTCAAATTTTAAAAATGTTTTCAATACTTTCCTTCTTAATTTTCTATCCATCCCCCACCAGCAGAAGGGTATGAAGGTTTCATGCTACCATGCAATTAAATAAAACGATGCATTTACTTTCATTTTGTAGTTCTCGAGATTTGACATTTACCTGTTTTTGCAATACAATAGGCACTTAACAGCCTTACAACATATATACTACACCCCGAAAGCTAGCTCAAAAGGAGAAGAATTGCTCAAGCCTTATAAGGAATACACCCATCTCATTAATCACCGATGTAAAACTTTTGTCATTCTGCAACACCCGACATCACGCCCATTGCTTAACATCTGGTGCGTGGGCAATTTAATTTTGGGGGTCCCAACAACATCAGGTGAGACGGATCCTGCTCTGATACGAAATTAGGTCTTAGACTTAACTCACACCCCAAAAGCTAGCTCAAAAGGAGAAAGATTGCCCAAGCTTTATAAGGAGTCCACCATCTCATTTATCACCGATGTGAGACTTTTGTCATTCTTTAACAGAATTAAATCAACAATTTGGCCTGCGATTAAATCAATTTTGAATTGATTATCAAAAAATCTCACAAAATTTAATAAATCAAAACAAGTAAAATAAAACTGTTACACCAACATGTCAGCTTAGCATTTAAGACCTTACTATATTATTTTTATGAATGCACATGATCGATCGATCGATATATCACCAAATTAATTCTATATCTATATAGCATCTCTCTGATATCACAACTCACACACCTCAAACCATATCACAACTCACACACCTCAAACCAAAGCAAAAATAAATATTCACCAAAACCAAGAAAGAATTTCTTTTAAAAAAATACATCAATGGCTTCTTCTAATTCCAAGATTATCTTCATCTTTTTCATCCTCATTTCCATTTTCACCCCTCAAACTTTCTCACAAAGTGACTACTCATCATGTGAATCACAAATACATAACACATGCAACAACAAATCCAAAGCATTAACCTTAAAAATCATAGCTATAGTTTCAATATTAGTCACTAGCATGATTGGAGTATGTTTACCTCTCGTTACACGTTCGATTTCAGCGTTAAGCCCTGATCGTAACGTTTTCGTTATCGTCAAGGCATTTGCTGCTGGAATTATACTAGGAACAGGTTTCATGCACGTGTTACCAGACTCATTTGAAATGTTGTTGTCAAATTGTTTGAAGGAAAATCCTTGGCATAAGTTTCCTTTTACTGGATTTGTTGCTATGTTGTCTGCTATAGTTACATTGGCTATCGACTCTATGGCTACTAGTTTGTACAGCAAAAAGCACAATAATGCTCGTGTACAAGTACAAAATGTTATTAATGGTACTGCTGATCAAGAATTGGGCAATATGGTGAATAATAATGTGCATTTTCATTCTCATCACCATGGTTCTCTTAAAGATGGAACGAAACTACTTCGTTATCGAGTCATTGCTATGGTTAGTCTATCGTTCACTTATTCTGTTTAATTTATGCGATATCGTTTGAATTATTAATTTATTCACTTATTATTCTGTTTAATTTTTGTGTGATATCGTTTGAATTATTAATTTATTGGTGGAATTATATGTTTTTGTACATTGAGAGTGCATAACATAAATGGTTCATAATAATTTAAAGAATAGATTCTTGTTAGAGTGCTGTATATACCATTTATAGATAGATTCAAAATTCAAAGTTTGTAGCCAGAGTTCACATGCATGTCTTTTCCTGTCAACAACAAATAATTATGACATTTTTTACCGAATTTTAGCTAGGTTACGTTTTTGTTCCAAACAATACTAAATTAGCTAAAATCCTATTTTAGATACGGTGGTCCATGTGCTTATGTTGACTAAAATGCTATTCCAAACAAGTTTTCTGATAGTAGTCTTTTCGTATTTTAAAAATATTTTGAATTATTAATATTGTAATTTAAAATATTTTTTAACGTAATTTTTAAATATATAAAATTTTATTTTAGAAATCATAAAGATAGATACTTCCGTTAACTAGAAGGGTAGGTGCGGACAATAGTTTGAAGGGAGGGGTATTTTTGAGTCGAAATATAGTTTAAGGATATATTTAAGATATTTTGGATAGTTTAAGGAGATATTTCGGATAGTTTAAGAATAGTTTTGACCATTTTACGTTCTTATAATTTCACAGGCATAAATTATTCATCCCTGAACCCCGATTCGGTATCCTCCACTAAACACAATAATTTTATTGGTTAAGTTTTGTGTATTAATAGTGAATTATTTTTTCGATCAGAAAGTTAAGTTGGCCTACAATAACATCTATAACCCATTATTGCAAATAGTAATATTGTAACAGGGAAAATTATAACTACAATCGATTAAATCGAAGTGATAGGTACATCATGGAAATCTTATTTATTTATTGGCAGGTATTAGAGCTTGGTATTATAGTTCACTCAATAGTAATAGGGATTTCACTTGGATCTTCAAACAATACATGCACAATTAAAGGACTTGTTGCTGCACTTTGCTTTCATCAAATGTTTGAAGGAATGGGACTAGGTGGTTGCATTCTTCAGGTAATTTTCTTAATAAATTGAAAGAGATATTAATTATCAGGACAACAAAAAGTACTAGTAGAGTAGTAACTAATCAAATCACGTTACAAAAAAATAAATAAAAGGATCAATAATTGAAGTTAGTTAAATATGAAAGGTCAAATAAATTGGATAATAAGGACAATAGCTGATGGATAAATAAAATTGAATGATTAAATGACTTTAGTGAAATAAAGTAAAGTTTGTTATAAGGTCCATGAAAGTGTCTTGATATTTTTTATTTGTTTTTTTCTCCAAATATATAGGCAGAGTACAAAATGTTGAAAAAGACAGCAATGGCATTTTTCTTTTCAGTAACAACTCCATTTGGTATAGCACTTGGAATTGCACTATCAAATACTTATCAAGAAAATAGCCCTCGTGCTTTAATAACTGTGGGCTTATTGAATGCATCATCTGCTGGGCTTTTGATATATATGGCTTTGGTTGATCTTCTTGCTGCTGATTTTATGGGTGACAAATTACAAGGTAGCATCAAGTTACAAATCAAGGCTTTTATTGCTGTACTTTTGGGTGCTGGTGGCATGTCTCTAATGGCCAAATGGGCTTGATCTCATATTTAACTCATCCTAATATATAGTTTATGGATGAGGACTACATCAATAATTAATCCTTAGTCAATGTTATTAAGAAGTTTGCTAAGCTAAGTAGATTAGGTGGTGACATAATCTGAAGTTTATGAGTCCACTATTTTAACCTGTTTATGTTATTTGCTTCAAAACTAGTAGTTTGTAGACATATATTACATTTCTTAAGAGAAATATATAATTTGGATCAAAGTTATTGGATTTAATTGAACTCGTAACTCATATTCTTCGTCCATGTTCCTTACATATTACATATGAGAGGTACAAAAGAATTAAGAAATAAATCTAAAGAACACCAATCGTTAAAAATATTATTTCTCTATAACTTCAAGCATCTAGTCATTTTTATCAACTCATTTGTGTTCGAACTTAATTCATCAATTTATATTTACATATATGGTTCTTTCATATATTGTTAAATTTGTTTGTGATAGTACTATAAAATCAATCAACCTATTGTTTGAGGATTTTATACACAATTGACCATACGTAACTCGTAAAATCATAAAATCAAGATAATTCACGTTTAATGAGATATTAATTGATATAAATAATCTAATTTGATCTACTGTTTACTTTTTTGTGTCTATATAGCCGAATACTTTCGATATTAAATCATAAAATGATCATATTTTGTAAAATCCAGATAGGATAGGAAACTACCAAGTCAACATCAAACACGTCCTTTCCTTATTCAGCGCTCGTTTAAAACACACCCTTTGCCATTTTGGATATTCATTTTCCGTATTTGTAAGTACAAAATCCACATGTATATATCTTTATTAAACATTTAGGCCCACTTCATGCCTTTATTACTATGATATAAAACTATAACGTTTACTTCTATTTCACTATTCAAAAAATATTGTTTATTTTCGCTGATTCCAGCCATTTTCATGCTAGCTTTGGTGAAATAGTATTAGGCTTCAATTATTTTTTAAAAAATGACATAACCACCAATTATTGTTTAGCCTTACCCTAAGTTACGTTTGATAATGTATTTTATATATTGTAAATCCTAGCTAGCACACGGAATACCAAAACTCAGTATATATAAATAGCTAGTAGCCTGAAGATAACATAATAACTCATAAGTCCCAACCACAAACAAACAACAAAAACATATTCTTATACTAAAAAAATTCTTCACAATTGCACAATGGCAAATTATAATTTCAAGTACATCGCCATTTTCCTCCTTCTCATCTCAATTTTGGCCCCTCGAGTACTATCAGTAGTAGAAGATTGTGGAGCAGAAGAAGACAACTCATGTGTCAATAAATCCAAAGCGTTACCCTTAAAAATCATAGCCATAGTCTCCATCCTTATCACTAGTATGATCGGAGTATGTCTTCCACTAGTCACACGTTCTATTCCGGCCCTAAGCCCGGAAAGAAACCTTTTTGTGATAGTTAAGGCATTTGCTGCTGGAATTATCCTGGCTACGGGGTTTATGCACGTGCTACCGGACTCGTTTGACATGTTGTCATCGAGTTGCCTTAAGGAGCACCCGTGGCACAAATTCCCCTTTACTGGATTTGTGGCAATGTTGTCCGCTATAGTAACGATGGCTATTGACTCTATAGCTACTAGTTTATACAGCAAAAAGCATAATGGTGGTGTGGTTAATCCAGAAGGTGATCAAGAAATGGCTGTGGCTGGAAATCATGTTCATTCCCATCATCATCATGGATCCCTTTCGACTAAAGATGGACTTGATGGCAAAAAATTACTAAGATACAGAGTAATTGCCATGGTGAGTTTCCTTCTTTTGTTCTATTATTTAACACGTACATACAATATATCTTTTTAGTCTGTTTAAAAAAGAATTACTGTGTTTACAAATAGTTTATCTTTAAACGTGGTTGCAGGTGTTAGAGCTTGGAATTATTGTTCACTCCATAGTGATTGGGCTATCACTAGGTGCGTCAAGCAATACATGTACGATTAAAGGACTCGTAGCTGCACTTTGCTTTCATCAAATGTTTGAAGGAATGGGCCTTGGTGGTTGCATCCTACAGGCAAGTAGCTATAGTGTTTGTTCATTTTATTACTCGACTATTTGCAAATACATTCACTAATTCAACATTTGCTCTAATACAGGCGGAGTATAAGTTCATGAAGAAGGCTATAATGGCGTTTTTCTTCGCAGTAACAACACCATTTGGTATAGCACTTGGGATAGCATTGTCAACTACTTATGAGGAAAATAGTCCACGGGCGTTAATAACTGTTGGATTACTGAATGCATCATCTGCTGGACTTTTGATATATATGGCTTTGGTTGATCTTCTTGCTGCTGATTTTATGGGTGACAAATTACAAGGCAGTGTCAAACTACAAATTAAGTCTTACATGGCTGTTCTTCTTGGTGCTGGTGGAATGTCAGTCATGGCCATTTGGGCTTAAACTTGTCTTCATATTTTGTTTTGAGTAATAAGTGTGGCCTTCTTTTATCTTCATGACCTATTGTGAGTTGCAAAAAAATTCTGTAAAATACATCATCTTATGTAAGTGTATCCAATGAGTAAACTTTTCCAACTAAATATTCTTCCACAAATTATTAAGAAAAGGAAAAAGGTTTGCTACATTTATAATTTCAAAGAAATCCCCATTCTCATCTGTTGGTATCATTATTTTCCCATTTTATTTCTATTATTTTGACCAAAGATATGATTTTCGCTTCACTCAACACAATAGCTAATCATCTTGCTACATGTCACCCAATCCAAACCTTTGTGATTAGCATCCGCACTAATTTTCCGATGAGAGAATTATTACTATAATTCAACCAAGCAACTTAACGAAAAATTAAGGCATTTAAAGATACACAAGCAGGTTTAATTACTAAAATATTTATTAAGGAACTAAACAAATGAACTAATACGAATGCGGAAATACAACCCCTAGAACGTGAAAGTCAATGTATCAAAACTCTAACAAGATTCATCATCTAAAGAACTAGTCTAAGTCCGAGTAGAATGGACTGTACAAAAAGAGAACTCAAGACAGCCACTAAGAAGTAGCTCACCCTCGAATTCAAATAATCACTCATCTTTTAAGCAATGTCTAGTCAATAGCCGCCGGAAGATACTTTGTACTCAACAAAATGTTCAAAAGTGAAGGTATGTATCAGATTATTTCAAAAAAATCACAAATTTTAAATCAAACTTGTCTACAAATTGTACTAATACAACTTGAATGAATCAACAACTAACTACAACTGAGGTATCAAACATATACATGAATGAATCAACATTCAAGTTATCTAGTACATTGATGTTTCAGAAATTGGTAAATGTAAAGGTTGATACACGATATCAAGTATCAATACTAATTAAGGTTATGTATCAAAATTAATATTTGAACACAATACACTATATATGATAAAATTATAATGTATCATGATGTTGAAACGAAAGCATTACATTAGTTAAAGAAACTCAAAATCAACTAGATACATTAAAAATCTAAACTTACATGTATCAAAAAAGATTGAAAAAGATCAACAATGTGATAGCAAAAATTAACGAAAATGTATCCTCGAACTAATTAGGTAAGCTCAATACTAAAAAAAAAAACCAACAAAATAAAGTGTATCAGAACCGTCACTTAAATTTTTTTGGAACCATTCCAAATGCATTCCAAAAGAATAGTGAGCAAAAGAAGTACTCCATTTTGAAAGAAGAGTGCTACTATAATTAAATTTATTCAGGCGAAATACTAATATACCGCTGGTAGATTACAAATGGATATCCATTATAAACCATTGACTTTGACTATTATAAAACTCCACATAAACAGCTTGAAAACAATTAAGTTATTGTAAAACTAAATAAATGACACGTGGATCATTCTTTAAGAGTCGTCATTTACTTTATTAATATAATGACATGTGAGATTATCTATATTTGAGGTGTAATTATTTGACTAAATGAATAACTTATCAATGATCAAGTATTTAGTTTATATTTTTCTATTGATTATAAATAACATATTTTCTTCGCATAGGAAGAGATTAGAAAAGTTTGCAATATGGCGTATTATTATACTCTCTCTTTACCTGTTCTTATTTTTAATTTAGTTTAGTAATATTAGTTTGTTAGCTAGTTATTTTATAACATAAGTAACAATACTAAAGTGAGGGAAATACATAGCAGTTCAAATTTAACCACGAAATTGAAAAGTACACACGATTACAATTTTGCAATTCAATAAAGGAGGTATTTCACAGACTCATATGAAAAAACAAAGCTAGGCCCATTTGGCCATGAGAGACATTCCACCAGCACCTAAAAGAACAGCCATGTAAGACTTAATTTGTAGTTTGACACTGCCTTGTAATTTGTCACCCATAAAATCAGCAGCAAGAAGATCAACCAAAGCCATATAAATCAAAAGCCCAGCAGATGATGCATTCAGTAATCCAACAGTTATTAACGCCCGTGGGCTAGTTTCCTCATAAGTAGTTGACAATGCCATACCAAGTGCTATACCAAATGGAGTTGTTACTGCGAAGAAAAATGCCATTAGTGTCTTCTTCAAAAACTTGTACTCAGCCTGCATGAAAAAAAATAAAGTTACTATAATAGTAATATATATTTAATTAATGATAGGTACTATTTATTCGGAAAAAAATGAAAACTTGCCTGGAGAATGCAACCACCAAGTCCCATTCCTTCAAACATTTGATGAAAGCAAAGTGCAGCAACTAATCCTTTAATTGTACATGTATTGTTTGAAGCTCCAAGTGAAATTCCTATTACTATTGAGTGAACTATGATTCCCAGCTCTAACACCTGCAAAAACATTACATTTTTATGATGATTTCAATATATGATTTAGAATAAATGAGTTAGAATTAAGGCTATTTAATTAGTCGGCCTGTGTTGATTTTTAATTAAGTTCAAATCAATATGGATGAACCGATTGATTAGCCATAAAAAAAAAAAAACTTAGTCAAAGGGACAAAACGATGTGGATATATTAGGATTTATTAGTAGTAATACATAAACAAATCGACTATGATAGGACAAATTTAAAGTACACAAATAATAGAGATTGTTGTTGACTTTCACCTTATTGAATTGTTTCGTTTCAATAAAATAATGCATGCATACAATATATTATTTATTGTACGGATCAATATATCAAGACAACTCACCACGATCTTTACTCATTACTAAAAAGAAAATGATATATTTTGATTGAATCAATTAGCTAATTAGGTAGGAATAGGATAAGTAATTCATGTTTTATAATACGAAATTCTAACTGATTTAAGGAGGAAAAAGCTTCTATTTCAGCTATCTTATATACTTTTGAAAAAACAGCTATCTTATATACACTAATTATATACACAAATTTTAACTTCTTGTAGTAAGTAGTAGACTAGCAGTAATACGTGGATTTGGCTCCTCTCGATCTATTATATTTTCTCAAGTACATATTTAGATGGACAGTTGTTTTATTTAAAATTTAATATGTACACTAAATCAATTTAACAAAAGTTTTAGCTATAATTAAAGTAGGAAAAAAGATCTCTCCAATTTTGGTAAGAAATATATCACATTAAAGTTGTACTGACAAGTGCCATTAGGCTTCATCAAGTGTAATTTCGATTTTTATTTTCTTATTTAATATTGTGATTTGCTTCCCACTAATCAATTAAAACGAATTACTTTGCTGCTATCAATCAATTCCATTAATTATCATTTATGCTACCTGATTAGTGTCCTAGTAAAGGACAATGACCAAATTAATAAAAGATGAATAAAACTAACCATAGCGATGACTCTATATCGTAGTAATTTAGTGCCTTCAACTCCGTCTTTAGTGGAAAGTGATCCATGATGATGATGTGAATGTCCACCATTTACTGCACCCATTTCTTGATCAGCACCACCAGTTTCTGGATTAACCAAACCAGCTCTATGTTTTTTGCTATACATACTAGTTGCTATAGAGTCAATAGCCATTGTAACTATAGCGGACAACATAGCAACAAATCCAGTGAAGGGGAATTTGTGCCATGGATTCTCCTTAAGGCAACTCGATGACAACATGTCGAATGAGTCAGGAAGCACGTGCATAAACCCCGTAGCCAATATAATTCCGGCAGCAAATGCCTTGACTATCACAAAAAGGTTTCTTTCCGGGCTTAGGGCCGGGATAGAACGTGTGACTAGTGGAAGACAAACTCCGATCATACTAGTGATAAGGATGGAGACTATGGCTATGATTTTTAAGGGTAACGCTTTGGATTTGTTGACACATGAGTTATCTTCTTGCGCTCCACAATCTTCTACTACTGATAAAACTCGAGGGATGAAAATTGATATGAGAATAAAGATGATGGCGATGTGCTTGAAATTATAATCACTCATTGTGCAAATGTAGAGGTTTTTGAATTTTGAGTAGGAATGTGTTTTTTTGTTTGCTTTGGGTTATGATACATGAGAGGTATGATATATATACACACTTAGATATTAAGCTATGATAGATAAAAAAGCAATTCGTTTAAATTAATTAGTTGGAAGCAAATCATGATATTAAATAAGAAGAATATGACATTGAATGATTTTCTATGTATATCATGTACCAACAGCTATAGAGTGATAGAATTTCTTTTTAAAAAAAATATTCCCCTATGTGATTCGAAGAGTTATTACATGGTGGAGAATTTATCAAAGGCGTATAAAGTAGTCACTCGAAGCAGAGAGATTATAACTCCTGAATTTAAAAAAAATACATGTACCTACAAATGGCTACTTTTTTTTAACATATAAGGGCAGGCATGTGTGTATACCCGCTAAACAATGTGGTTTTGATTAATGATTTAATTTTTTTTGCTTGATGCATTACAAAGGCACGTGTTTCAAACGAGTTTTAAGTGGATTTTCCACTTCTTCTTATCCTATACGTGGAATTTACAAAATATAACATTTCATGTTTTATTTTTCAAAAAAAAAAAAGGGTAACGAAGGAATACATACGTTGGAGAATTTTAAGGAATTTATATATGATAAATTAAGATCCAAAAATCTGTTAATTTAAACAGTATCATAATAGTACTTCCATAATCTAAGCCAGCTGTGAGACTTTTGAAAAACTAGAACGTACTATTTTAGTTTATTTTTTGAGAGATGAAGGAGTAATTATTAATTTTGTGATTTAATTTCGTTTCGTATTTAAATAAGTATTTGTTTGACAATAAATTATTCATATAATTTTTATATATCTTATCAATTATTGTGATGTGTAGTATTTTTCACGTGATCTTTAAATATGTAGATTTTCATTCAGAAAAATCTTAGGAATTTCATGTTCGAATTTATAATTAAAAATTAAATTATTTTACTCTTAAATTTAATCGTTTCACGTAAATTTAGGAAAGATGAATATCTATAATTGGAAATAAACATAACAAGAAAGTCTTTTCAAGCTAACAAAATGGAATTGTTTTTTTTTTCGATTTTTTCAACTATTATGGGGACAAAAATTAAATTATTACTATATATATTTTTTTAACTTCTTCTTTCAAGTGCACACATTAACCCCAAAATTACCTCTCCCTTCATCACCCGTACGGAGATGATCTATAGAATTAACTACTTTATCATAAAACGCTTACTTAGCCATAATTAATAAAAAAAAAAAAGGAGTTATTCTCTAAATGCAGGTGTACTGTTCAAAATTAGCTAATCATTGGTGATATTTAAAAACAAAGTCGACATAAATTTGTTTCTTAGTAAGAAAATACTTTGGTATAACAGAAAAAAACTTTTTAAAAAACTTGTATTGACATCATCTCTCAAATTAAATAGAAAGAAACGAATAATGAGAAGCCATCTTTGAGATATATTCTAAATTAGATGCATTAGTTATATATTTCGTACGTTTAGGTACAATAAAGTTTTCTGTCAATAAAATAGAGAATGTCTATCAACAAAAAAAATATTATTCACTAAAATAGTATTATATGTAGAGCCGTCAAAATGAGTTTAGCGCATGGAATCGGATCAGCCATTATTGGAGCAGGGTTAGGATAAAAATTTTCAAGCTCATTTGAAATTGGGAAAATAACAGAAGTTCCACATTTAAATTCTCTTATTACCACTATTTCCTATTAATTTTACAAATCTCCAAAAATCTATCATTTTTGAATATCAGATTAATGTATCTCAAGCATCATATTAATGTATCTCGTGCATCAGATTAGTGTATCATGTATAAAATGTACACCAGATTAGTGTATCTTGTATAAAATATTATGTATCTTACTTAACAATTAATGTATTTCGCGCATCAGTTTAATGTATCAGCGCTTATATTATTGTATTAGTTTGAGGAATTTCTGTAATTATAAACTTATAAGGGATAAATTGTAATTTTTCCATAAACGTATGTGATTTATGTCCTTTGCCCTTCAAAATTAGCGCTAATAAGCCCGACCAATATAAGTCATTGGTCATTAAGGTCTGATTGGGGTCGGCTCAGGGTCAGCCATGGGCTAAAACTATTTATTTAGGGTGTAACTTATAGCAATCTCACTAGTATATGAACTAATTATTTAAGTGTACAATATGTTGTAATATTACGAATCGTATCAAATTTAGGTACATCTAGATATATGTATATCATGATACATGAAATTAAAATTAGGTTAACTTGTTTTAGACACTTTCTATCCATGTCAAATTTAGGTACATCTAGATATATGTATGTATGTAGGATACATCAACAAATAACGCGCTTTCGCTTCCATGTCATCAGGCTCGCATATCTGAAATGCATCACATTATATACATATATCTCGCGTATATAGTATCCTTGACCCGCGAAGCTTGAGTCAATCGGGTCTGGACCGATTCCTTTTCATAACTCTATTTATATGTATGATCCAATTTCTCTGATAGTTACTTATGAAACTTATATAAGGAATTACTTTAGTTAGAAAAGTTTTGAATAGCTCTATTCAGGGGTGGCTCGATAGTGTTAAAAAAAGGACATTCATCTTAGTCCTCAAAATTTAAGGGGTCTCATTTTTAATAATAATAGATTATAAGTTATTATATTTTTAATAAATATTGAAATACTATTTGTAGAAAAAGTAAACTTTTCATGAAAAATGAAGGAATTATTAAAAGAAATTTGACATATATAGAGTATTATATCTCATTAATCAATTAAAAACTAAAAGAAATCAATTATATAAAAGTTATTAATAATTCAAATTTAAAACCTCATTTAATTTTTGCTTTAGGCCACTAATATGTTTAAGCCGCTCCTGGTTCTAGTTCTATTATATGAATTTAATAGGTTGTGCTAAAATTTTTGGTTACATTGAAAATAACAAAATTGCTAAATGTAGTGTTCATATATCTGAAAGTAGGATTAAGAAAAAATTAAGTCTGTGTTTGACTAATGAGTTATTGTATATTTTAAAATTGAAATTAAAATTAAGGTGGTGCCAACAACAGTGATGAAATGATTCTAATTAAAAATAAATTCTAATTCCTACAGCAATAAACTATTATGAAGCTGGTTATTTGTCACTCTCATGTGTGGTTATCAACGCCTCTAAATCTAAACAAAAAAACAAACAAAATGGTTACAATTTTAAAATATCATGTGGTTGATATTAAATTAATTTGTCAACTAAAAGCCTTTTTGACCATTTCCCTCAAGTATATCCAAAACTGTACGACATTCTATCTCTATAGTGGCATGGAAAATGTTCATTAAAAACATATTATTTTTCACTTTTCACAATATAATAATATCCTATCTTACAAGGCTCTCCGTACGCCCACAAGATAAGTTTTTCCTATTTCAGGATAATCCGTCCGTAGCTGCTACAATTTATGTCACAGCTTCTGTCTTTTGAATGATATACACTCTGCGGTGAGCATTTTATACGCATTGGGTAAATTTCGTCGCTATGTAATGGCCTACAAACCACACAGAGGGATATAAATTGCACTTGGCAAACCCTATGCGACACAATCGACTCAGAAAGTATTGAGAGGGAATCGATAATGAAAAATTATGTGGATAACCAACCTTCAAACTAACAGAGTCATCCCTAAGGACTTACATCTTAACATATAGTTGTATTTTGTTTTTCTTATTTAGTTATTCAGTATTCGCAAATTTATTCTTTTGATAAAATTGATGTCGAACGCTATCTATCTACTACAAAGAAAAGGTAGTTGTGTTACTCTTTTTTGTTTGTTTGTTTTTGTCTAATCATTCAACATCCGAAGGTTATTACACGAAAAATTGAATATATATTAAAAATACTTCCACATTCGATAATGCGATAAAATAGGATTTGGCATAGAAATTAGAATAATGTCTACTATGAGGAGAAGATAAAGTTGTACGATGACTTTGAAATTTACTTCACAAATATTAAACCAAGACTTCCAGTATTGCTTATGTGATAATGTTTTATAATGATGATTTGTTGTCTATTGATTTAGAATATTATCACACATATATATTATAATAAAAGCCTATATGTATATAATAAAATGAATAGGTACGTAATTTGTTGTTTATTAACAGTATAATTTTTTTATTTTCTCATTTAACTTTTGTCCCCTATTTACTGCATGAACAGATTTTCAAGATTAAAATTGTTTTTCCATGAAAAAAAAAAGTGCATGGAATAGAAATTTTGAGACCACCAACTGCCAAGGCCATTCTCGAATCACCTGCATAACATAGCCTTTGACTAGTGTGGTTGTGAGTCGTGATATACTCGGCCTAATAATAATAATAACATAATCAGTGAAATTTAATAATTGAGATTTGAAAAGTCTAAAATGTATATAAATATTAACACTATTTCATAGAGATGGAGAAATTATTTTCGAAAAACTCTCAATTTATGTATAACAAATTTCGATATAAAAAAAACAATGAAGAGAAAACTGAAACAGAAAACGGTGCAAAAATAGTCAAAACAGCAATAAACTGATCATGTGGTAATTGAAATGCCATAAACAACATATTAGGGCAAATTATTACTAACAAACAATAAAACTAATAATAATAACAGACAATAATAATAATAATAATATAATAATAATAATAATAATAATAATAATAACAAATAATAACAAACAATAATAATTATTAACAAATAATAATAATAATATTATTACGTATACAATTCACCTCTCTTCAGGTCTGTCTCTTTCCTCTCCAATCTCACTCGTCTATCTCCTCCCTATAACAATAGCTATGAATTGTAATTATCAAAATATAATTATGAAGAGTAATTAGGTTATTGTTGAGTTGCTATACGTAAAGGTTCCTCTTATAACAAAGCTACTTCTTTAGCAGAATTGGTTTATTGGACAAATGCACATATTTTATGTAAAAAATATTATAATTTGGGTTTTATTTTTAAAAAAATAAAAAATTATAGCTATAGTTTAAATATTTACTATTCATAATAATTGTTTTGGGACGTTAGGTGGAAAAAGAATGTGACCGTTATTTAGGATAGAAGAGAAATGTTGGGGAGAAGATTGATACATGTTCAATTCGATAAATACATGTTGTATCAATTAATACAGTCCGATAAAGATTGTTACAAACGTTGAATTTTCATTAGGTTTAAATACGTAAAGATATAGAAATTTTCATTAAATGAATATACATGAAAACAAAATTTTTAAAAATCACCTTTAAATAGGGACTATATGTATAAGAACTTCTTGTGGATTTAATCGAACATATGGTCCATTCTTGTACTGTATTGTCCTAAAGTGCATTACGTATTGTATTTATATTGGGCCAGTCATTCAATTTATATTTGGGGACTAAAGTTTGAAAATTCATACATGTAGCTTGGGAAATTTTATACATTTATAGTTGAAGTTTGTTATGTTTTGTCAAGGCTAATTTCGAATATGTTTTATTTAAGTTTTGGATTTTATAAGAAGCTTCGGACATAGTTTATTGTAGTTGTTGTCTTGTGGTAGCTAATTCAAGATGCTTTTAAATTAAAATTGTGGCCTTAAAATATTAAATTTTAAATATTTTGACGTGAAGTCAATTTCGTGTAACTTTAGGTAGGCGAAAGCGGAGCAGCTCGCTTTAACCTGAATTTTAGTAATATTGACTACATATGAAAAGAAAAGAATTTTAAAAAATAGAACTTTTTAAATAGCAATCCTCTAATAGAGCATGTCGTGATTATTATTTTTTTACTTAATAAAAGTGCTTCTTATATATATCAAATGTAATTACTACAATTTTTTTTTAAGAATCTTAGCAAATCAATTGGTTCATGATTGCTTCATATACTTTAATGTTGTCAAACAATAGTCCGATTTTCACTTTGTAACCACCTTCTCCTTTCCCCTTTCCTTCTTGTTTCTTTTTAAAGGATGTGACAAGTACAACAATTCGAAAAATATGGTGCTAATTTCATAAATCTCATAGTTTCAATATGAAATTACAATCTAACCTTAACAAGTTTTTAATTACATTAATCTCTTAAAGATTAAAAAAATTGAATACAATTAATATGTAGCTCGAATACATTAAATATTATCTCTGGTACATTATTAAGTAGCTTGAATACATAAAAACTAGCTCGGATATAATATGTAATTCAAATATATTAAATACTTGCTCAGATACACTAATAAATAGCTCAGATACATTAAAAACTAGCTCGGATACAGTTAATACTTGTTCGAATACATTAATATGCAGCTCGGACACATTAAAGAAATAAGAAATTTATGAAATTTTTAAAAGTAGATAACGATTAATGAAAATAAGTGAAACAAAATGTGTATTTCTGTAATTTAATAATATCTCTGTTTGACGGAAATGGGCCTAGAGAATTAGGGCCTTCATCAACTCCTCCTGGACTTCAATGATTGGTCTGCCAAAAGCCCAATATTGATCAAGTTCACAAGAGTCGCTGAGACTCATTGGGCCGACATGATTTGAAGTAATTTGGTCCAATACATACAAAGTATCAAACTTTTAAGTTTTAAGTACATTTAACAGTGAAAAAACTACTTAATTATACAAACAATATTACCATAAATGCTAATCCATAATATAATCTAATATAATTACATGTATTCTCACGAATTAATAATTTCATATCAAATTTCTAGTTAGCAGGAAGTGATTCCATCTCAAGTAAGAAATTGAGGCCCAAGACAAAGTATTGATCCAACAAGTAGAAGACATGTGGATGACCATGTGTTTGGCTAATTTGGGAAGCTACGGCTAATGGTAAAAATTTATTCGTGCTCGATATTCGTATTATATTAATTGTAAATATCAAATCGATATTTGTTTTCTCCTTATTTATTCATCAATTATATTTAAATTTTTTGGTTTAATATAGCTATAATATTTACCTAGCTTATCCTTTTTGCAATTAAAACTATATAGTTGATTGATTTTAGTAATTCAAGTCCAGCAAAGACAAACCATGTTCATGGCCATCTTTATTTGGCACAATGTGAGATGGCCATTTCCTTTAGACTCAATAATTAACCTTAATTATTCCCTATACCTAATAATATTAAGAAAATCCTATAGACTAAAGTTTTTCTTTTATGATGATTATAAGTAAAATATTGTCATTATGCTTATGTGCAATGAACAATTCAGACAAATATAATGTCTTTAATTCCTAGTTCAAACCAAAAGACATCTTAATCATAATGAAACTTTCACGTTTGGTGTGGGAAAAGAGAAAAAATTACTTACATACTGTCTCATGTCACTCATACTTTAACTTTCGCTTTTAATGCATTTTTCTATGAAAGTTCTTGTTAGTCATAATTTTGTGATTTCTAATTTAAAAACTTTTTCTCTCAAATATAATAAAATTGAAACTCAAAGTTTGAACAAGTTGACGAATATTAATATAATATAATATACTTTCACTCTTTTTTTTTTTTCACTTTCTAACGTGAAAAAGAAGTTAGAGTTGAGATCTCTGGAAAAAAAATGAAATTAAAAGGGTGCCAGCAATATACACAAACCCAAACATGCCTTTGCTTTATGTTGTTAACCTTTTGGATGGAGAGGAAAAAAAATCCAAAATAAAGAAAAAGTAGAAAGAATAAAATGAAAATAGAAAAGAAATAGTAAAATGGACTTTTTTTTTTCCATAATTAAAGATGAGATATTCCATGTTCATTTATAGAGTGGAGGGGTCCCAATATTTTGTGTGTGTTTCTTGAACATCAATAAAAGTATACAACAGTCGAATATGTAAATAATCTCAACCACCCTTCCTCCACTTGCCTTTTGCTATTATTAATAATAAAAATTAAATGCAAGGAGAGTGACTTTTCTTATCTATGCATTTTTATTTGTGTCTCTTCTCTATCAACATTAATTATTTTGGTTGACACCCCAAAATTATGATTCTTCTTTCCTTTCAACTTGAATTTAAAAACACAAAATATTAAAACATTTATTAGATTCTTCTTTCCTTTCGATCTTAAATTAAAAACACAAAATATTAAAACATTTATTAGATTCTTCTCCCCTCTCTCCACTATTGATCCCTTCTGCTTTAATCATCTAGTTTTACGACCTGACATGTTTCTTAAGAAATAGAAATAAAAAAATAGAATAACACTCAGAAATTACTAAAGTTAATAATATTTTGAATTAATGGTGTATTTGAAAATATCCTTTATGACAAGTAATTATCAAAAATAATATTATGTTCACCTAGAAAAACATGGACATATGATATGAGGGTAAGGCAAGAACCTAATATATTGATTTCTTACAAGGAATATCATTTCATGAGTGGAGCCTACACAAGAGCAAAAAGGTAACGGTCCAAGTATCTTGGCCCATATTTGTGCCCAAAATCTTAGATGAAAAAGATGGGTGTGGCCCCAATAAAATTATAAAGAAATGGAAAGGTGTGTCACACAAAAGTTGTCCACTTTAGTGATTTATCCATATTCCCCTCCCCCTTCATTTGACTTATAAGATAAAAGAGTTTTTATTTTGAAAAGATAGATGGAGGGGACAAAACTTAGCACAAAGTATGGGATACAATAAAAGAATCATTAGGGCCCAAGATGTGAAACTTAACTTTCCTCATTGTGTCAGTAATGGTTAGGGCACATATCTACTCGTCTATCAACCTTTAATTTTGATGTTGCTTCCTTTGTGCTTTTGCAGCACATATCATATATACCCCTTTATGAAGTGGGGTTTGTGTACTAAAGATAGGCCCTACTAATACATCCACTTGAGAGAGGGGAGATATGAAAAGAATTTTTCGAAACCAATGATAGATACCGTTTGATTAGATAATATTACAGAAAAATCATCCCCAAAAAAAAGTGAAATAATGCTTAATATGGAGCATTTCCATTTAACTAAAACATTCCGCAACTTGTATTTACATTAATTGAATCAATGAAATCTCAATATCAATATATATCATATGATTTTGATTTGATTACTTCAAGCTAACTTACAAAGTTTTGCATTAGAGGCGAAGTCACCTTGGGGCTAGAGGGTGTGGGGGTGGAGAGTATTTATATCTATAACATATTTTTAACCCTTTAATAAAAATTTTAATTTTGTAATTTAAATCGTATTTAGATCAAAATATCAAATATGAAATGATCATGAATGACAAAAAGGGGGTGTGGAAGTGGAGGCAACCATGCCATGCCATGCCACACACACATCTAAAATAATGACACTTGCACAAATATGTTTCCTTTAAATGGGAATTTTGATGACTTTGTCATAGGCATCCTTTTTGGTGGATTTGGACGAATAGGTAAAAAAAATATATGGAGTGGAACAAAAGCTAGGTAAAGGTGATTTGTTTGTTTATAAAAAATACTATCCCCCCTTAGCTAGTTGAACCATCAAAAACCAATAAAGATGATGGATGGACTTGTTGGATAGTGAAAAAAAAAATTTAAAGAAAAGAAGAACAATCCAAACTATTCTTTCTATGGCAAAAATGTGACAGATGGTTGGTGCATACATCACTTTCTCCCACTATTCCATGTGCTAAGTTCACAAGATTTCTTCAAAACACATTATTTGTGGGGTTCCCAAAGTGCATTGCATACATCACTTTCAATATTACATAAGTAATTACTTACTACTAGTATATTAAATAGAAGTTGTCATTTTATTTTTATTTTTTTTGAGATTTTATGTTGTAACTTAGTTAGCTTTATCATTAGTTAGGTCTCTTCTCATTGTTTTCACTTTAAACAACTTATTAATTAAAAAAAATAACTTACCATCTTGAATAACACAATCATGGATTAGGATCCTTTTAAATTAATCGAATTTTTCGAGTTCAAACTTTATTGATAATTTTGTTTGACAAGAAGCGTGAATAAATTTAAATTAATCGAATTATGAAGTAAATATCATATATCGAATAAAAACCTACGAGAAAATATTTATATATATTTAGCTTTTCCATAATGTAAAACCTTAAATTCCCATTCAATCCACTATAATTCAACAAACTAAAATGTTAGTGGGGGGTTATACTTTTTCCTTGTTGGATTGAGAGGGATGTGATATTATGAATTATAATATATAGTGTCTTGCATTGTAAGTCTAGTGGGTATCTATGACTCTCATTAAACACTAACTACTACTTTTATTGATAGTACATAAAGAGAAACTAACATGATCTAGCTACTTATATTTATTTTTTATTACATAAAAAAGGAACACTTGAGAATTCACGGACTATAATAATGGTACTTTTTTTCCCCATAAAAATAGCACACGATTTGGAAAAATAGATAATGGCTATGATGAAAGTGACAAACATAAAGTAACTCACCACCTTACTTTATTATTGTACTATTTATACTTTTTAAATAATTTAATCCAATTTTTTTCTAAAGCTTTTAACCTAGCTACTACCACTTTTTACTTATAATGAGTAAATGGTGCAGCCATTATTGACTACCAACATATCAATGAAAATCTTTGAGAGCAACAAGCACTTAGGATCCTAATTTTTGGTCATTGGACACACTCAATCAAAAGATTGAAAATAATAAATACCTATCATGCTTGCTTATATTATAGAGGAAAAAAAGCTTATATTATATGATAGGTGGGCTATTCTTCTTCTTCTTATTATTATTATAAATGTAAATGCAATATAATTAATAGGATTGCTTATGTAATAAATTCATTCATATATATAGCTTTAGTTTGTACAATTGAAAAATAATTATTTTACATTTGTGTAAAACTACTTTTGAAATTAGAAACTTAATAAGTGATTCTTTGAAAAGATAACGTTGAGAAACGTCTTATTAACGAAAAAATTAACATAAATTATTTTGAAATAAGTTGAGAGGGAGCAATCTATATGTACTTCACGATAAATATCATGTGTTTTATTATTTTCAAAATTGAAACTATTAACGTGATCAACAAACAACATTTCTCAAATGTCAATTTCATAATTAATGAAATTAAAGCAAAACCAATTGCCTCTCAAAATTTCCAAATCATCATCCTAATTCAGCCCTCCTCCACATCACTTTCACAAATAAATTGGCACAAATTATGGATAATCTTGACAATTAATAATATAAGCATATGGTTGTAGTGCTAGTTTTTTTTTTCTTCACAAAAATAATTAAAATAGTTGGGAGGAGCTATCTTATGTCGAAATGCTGGTTAAATATATTTTGAAGTTTATTTTCAAAAACCAATATTTGATTTTGTAATATCTCACATTTATTTGTTGGAAACGAACACAATAAATAAATTATATTTTTCACCAAAACAAATCATAGAAATGGTCTCTAAGATTCTCTTTTAGATACTTGATCAGAAATATATTTCAAACGCCGATAAAGCTAAATTTATTACAAAACAAATTATGAGTATACTAGTTTATTAATATGATCGAAATATATGTGTATATCTAATGTATACATTATCATCTCAATTCCCAAAGTATGTACTTATCGTTTAGGTGTTACATTTGAAAGTTATACCTCTTTAAGATTTACAAAAACTTCTAAATATCGACAAATAAGGAATGTCCTATTAGGTGATTATGTGTACACATATCATAGTGCTTAATTAATTAATTAATTAGACAAGGAAATTAGGCTATCAACACCATATTACCCCACCACTCAACTATCCCATAAAGTATAGAACACGTTAATCTATCTCATAATACATTTTAATAATTGATAACTATTTTTTTTTGTAATGATTTCATTGAACAGCGATATAAAACCAAAAAATAATTAGTCATTCATGTTTCACCTAAAATCGTCTCTATCGATTACACTTTTGACACCATTGATAACAACATCCTCCAACATTTATGACTACGTTTATTTTTATAATCTAACAAAATTTCACAGAAAAATTAGATTAATCGTAATTAATTATGATTTTCCATTCTTCAAGTAAAGTTAACCTCGAAGGCCCAAATTAATGTATCCTTCGAAAAGGGCTATTCAACCATCAAGAAAAAAACAATCACTTCCATTCTTATCCTTAAAAAAACAATCTCAAAAAAATGTATCGATTTTCTAAATTAAATAATTAGTCAATTTCGGCATTAGATGAATTATGTACGTTACTTTGAAGTAAAACTCTTAAAAAATGGACTTTGAGTTTCGAATTAATTTAATATATTACTATTAATAGTCCAAATATGGTCCTTCATCACATAAAAACGTGCTATTTATTAAAATAATCAAAACGTATTAGTACTATTTGATTTGGCTTTCCTTGCAAGAGAAATATTTCAAAGTATTAACGTGTAAACTACCCCTTTACTGGGACATGTACTTCTTTTATTGTGGAGTACTCAATATGTCCAGTGTAACCATAAAATTCATCTTAATTAATGCTATATACTAGTATAAATTCAATTAACCAATAATTAACATCTAGTGATTCTATTAAAAACCTCCCGCACATGCATATTAGTATATTTTAATAATAGAGATTTTAATAGCTTAGTTAAATTTTCATCCCTCTTATCGAATAGCTTGTAAATTAGATAAACTAAGTAAATTATACTAAATAAACTATGAGTAGCTCGATGCAAAAGGTCAAGTCTATTCTCATTGTTGAAAATAATTTTCTTTCCAACAAATTTTGAACATAAAAAAAAATAAAATTTGAAGAAATATAATTTTATTCAGTAAGATAGCGCGGATACAGTTCTGTTGATCCATGATTTGAGGGTCGTTAGTAGTATTTTTTTTGAATTAGGGTGATTTAGATTTGATCTTTCTATATGAATAATTCATCTGCGGTACAATTCTGTTGATTTATGATTCGAGGGTTGTTAATAGCGTTTTCCTCAAACTAGTGTGATATAGATTTGATCTCTCCGTATGAATAATTCATCAATCTGTGTTTAATATAGACAATAAACTATGGCTTTTGGTTGAATAACCTTCAAAAATTTTAATTTGACTTGACCATAATTTGCAGAGTTTCAATTTAAATTAAACACGATCAAATTATAAATGTTTACAAATTTTCGATAAATACAAACAAATATTAAAACAAGAAGTATATAATATAAAAATAAAATAGAGTGATTATTATGTTGGTGATAGATGAGACAAAATTGTGTCTGATGGAAGGACCCACTGCGGAAGATCCGTCTCTCCCACACTAAAGTTTAAATTAATATTTAGCTTTTTCATGTGCCCCACACTTTATTTCATCATTTACCAATCTATATCTATCTATCTTTATTATCTTATCTGACATTTTATTTTATTAAATTACTTTCTTTTTTTTTTCCATAATAGTGTATCACTATAAACAAAACAAGAAAAAGTCAAATTATAAAAATAAAGACAAAACCATGAATGGGACCCACAATTGATGGTCATATGTTGACACAGAACTAACAACGAGGTAATGGCAGATACTGCACATATTGCTGCTTTTCAAAATATATAATAATAATATTTAATAACAAAATCATCATTTCATTTTAGTCATATATACACATATATAGTAATAATCGATCGCTTTATTTTTACTTATTCAAAAATATTTTCTACACTCAATTGATAACATGTTTACAAAATTAGTCAATTTAATATTTTAAATTAAAATAATGTATTTAATTATTATTATTATAATTATAACAATCAAGTAGTGGACGGTAGGAATTTTTATTATTATGAAAAATCTGTTATCTATATTTTTCAATTGATTGAGGGTATCTTTGATTTCTGATATGTACTGTATAGACCAAGTCTCGGGCTAAAAAAACTATTTCTTTTTTCTTTTCTTATCCCTTTTCTTTATTATTAAACATAGAAAGATAAATGATTCATCAATAAAAATAATTCTCTTTCAATTTAAACATTCGTTCGGATCATAAATTCAGATTTTTGATGTTATATTTGAATATTTATTTACTAGAAAAATTCAAAATTTTAAAAGTAAAAATAAATATTTTTATATTCTAGTTCACAACTTGGTCCTAATCAAATTTTAATATATCAGATTAAAACTATATGAAGCTACATCTAGGGGTCTTGAATAGTCACTAGTAAATAATGCTATCATAATATGAAATTCAATTGGTTTAGTTTGAATGAATGTATTTCAAAAACTAATTGGTAGTGTAAAATGAATATTTAGATTACTGAAAAAATGTCTCAAACTCATTCCAATGTATAATAATGAAATTTTGAGATAATACATGGAACTATTAAGGATAAGACATCGTGTGACATACACTTTAAAAATACAATAATAATATTAGTTACGAATATATCAGAGATCTTGTGAGTCAATCAGTGGCGTGGAGGAGCCCGTCAACACCCCTTTTTTCAAAAAAATTATACTATATAATAAAATAAAATAATCTTATATATATTATATGTGTACGCTTTTTTATTTTAATTAAAATTCTGACTTCGCTATTAAAATCATTACTTACTTAAATATCAAAAGGAGTTGGGGAAAATACGAACCACTAAGAATTCACGTGGAAATGATAATAAAAGGACAAAGGAACGTTTGTTTGATAATAAAAACTCATTAATTGTCGATGGCCTTATTATATTCCAAGCAAGCCATCATTAAAGTAGTACTTATTTGATTATAATTACTACTAAGAGGAATCATAACTGTTACAAGGAAAACAACATTAATTTGTTTGAATAATAAGCTTCGGTTCATGAATCATGATTACTTATTAATATTAGATTTGATATACATTATATAAAGCAATAACAATAATTTAAACTATATTAATTTTTTTAATAGAATGAATAGAAGTAAACGGAAAAAGAAATTATTAAAGCTGAGTTTAAAGAAATTCCTTCCGTAAATTGTGTGTAACTAAGTATTATAGAATTTCAAACTTAAAGTTGTAATCGATTTACTTGTAATATCAACGAACTTAAATACAAGAGTTTTGTTTGTTTTTTTAAGCGCAATTCACGCCAAAATCCCAAATTCTCGTGTTTATTTATTTTTTTCTTTTATATGGATGTTAACAAACTCAAAGCGTGTGGTTTGAAACCCAAGTCCCACCATCATTATTTTCAAAATAAAGAACCATTTTGTATATTTAACGTAGTGGAAAATTATATAAATTAATACATTTTTAATAAATAATTACTAATTTTAACAATACTTTTAATTTATTATCATTTATATCAATGCTGTGTTAAACATGTAATATGAACTAAAAGTGAATTATGCATGCAACATATATGAATTATAATTGTTTTTCTGAAATATATTATATTTGCTTAGGTAAAAAATTGACATATTATAAGTATATTAAGATGTGTGGTGAATATAGTTTCCATCGTTAAAATCTGTATTATACGATGAATACTAAATAGAAAAAGTGAATGAAGAGTAAATAAAGGTGAAAAATGAAGATTGACCAGTCAGGTTGTGGGGGGGGGGGGGGGGGAATGGGATTGTGAGTACCAAAACCGATCTTCACGGCTCTGACATGAAGTAACGTAGGGCATCATTATCCTTCCCCACCGGCGAATTTCAAGGCAACCAAACATCATCTCTCTCTTTAACAAAGCAGAGGCACAGGCGTGTTTAATACAGTGTACGAATCATACTCAACTACCCTACTTTCTCTTTGGCGTAAAGTGCCTCAACGCTCTCCTCTATTCACACGTGGTGGGTCTTTAAATATTAACTCTTCTTTTTTCTTTTTACTCGATTAAATTTGAATTCACGCCTTCCATTTAATTTACTTTGTAAAAGATCAAAGATAGCGTAGATTTTTAATAATACGAATTTTATGATAAAATAGAGTGACGGTATTTAACCAAACGACACCCAAATTAGATAATGGTGAGATCCATCATTTTCAGTAGTAACCTCTTTAATCTTATTTTTTTAAAAAAAAATATTATTTCATTTGGTGTATTTGTGAATGTGACATGTCAGAATATTGGCCGGCACTTTGGGACACGATTCTGTATACAACATGCACTATGTATTTATAGGACTGGCATACACTAAACAAAACTATCTTTAACACCCATGGGATAAATATTTTAAAAAAAGTTTTCTCAAACTTTAAACAACAATTAATTTGATTTGGTGTGTAAACATGAACAGAAAATTGAATCTGAAAAACATTAAACTCAATTTGAGCTAATCCATGAGTTTTCATCTATATGTGATTTCGAGTATTTCTTTTTCTTTTTTTTTTATGTTCCAACATCGCTACAAGCTTGTTTGTTAGATTTTTATTTTGTCCTAACCACCTTTGGTCATAAAATTGGTTGGTAGTAACCAAGAGGTAGTCAAATTTTTCAAAGAATGTGAAATTGTTGGAAGATAGGCATTAAAGGGAATGGGACGTTAGGGAGAGCCATCATTGTTGAGTAATGTTTTCGTCCCTTACCCAAACTCTTTAATCCGCAAACAAACAAGTAGTAATAGGGACAAATAATGTGAAATGTGCAACATTTTCCACTGACATTTTTGTCTTTACAACACCTATAAAATTGTGCCTCATAATGGAAGATTCCAAGAAATGAACCACCCCAAAAAGAAAAGAAAAAAAATCAATACACAAAGCTTGTCCTGATGGCTCTTTGAATCTGACCATCACCAGAGTGACCACATCTCCTGCCTCCTGTCACAAATCAATGCATTAGACTACTCAACCATCTTTCTACTTTATTATTAGCATCACCAATTTCAAATAAAATATTTTGTTATGAGCCCTATTATTGATTGATTACCTTGTGCCAACCCTAGAAAAGGTTAATAATACATTGAGGTTTAGGAGTAGGGAAAGAAAATTACCAATAATTAATTTTAAATACTCTAAATACACATACCTATCACCGACCCAACTACTTGAATTTACAAGCAATTCAATTTTAATACACACAAAAGAAATAAACATTTCCTTAAAGGTGACAATAACTTAAAAAGGATAGCTAAGGTGCAGGAGAAACCTAATTTAATTAAATAGTATAAAGTTAGGACATAAAAAAAGAAGAGAAAAATTAAGTTAAATTACTAGTCAGAAGCAGTTGTTTTCACAATCACTGTATATGCCTGCAAAGTTAGGGGGATTTGCTTGTTTTTGGGTCCACTTTTTTTTTCTTGAATAGCTTTTGCTAGTACCAAGTACTACTAGTATAGAAAGAAACTCGAATAATGTAAAAATACAATCTTGTTCTATTTTTTTTTCAAGTACCTACTAATAATCTCTTGATTTCAAATATTAAATAACATAAATAAAATATTATTCTGATTAAATTTTTCAATTAAAAAGGTTTCTCCGGTCATATTATTATAGTTAGTACAGTACCTCATTCAATACATTAAAGTAGGATTCTTTGGTAAAAGTTGGCATGCAAACTTTGCTTTTTCAGGCCATTTCATTAAAAATTAGTCGCCCATAATCTCTCCCCATCAAACTCAACAAAATAAAAAGTTACTTTATGTTTAATCCCACCATACACCTCTTTACCTTTTTTTTTACTTCCTTCGATAAAATTTAATCGCGTACGAAGATCTTAATGAAATGAAGTAGTGTGAAATTCCCATATCACCAATATGACAATGGTGAATTAAGAAAAAAAAAGAATGAACATTTTTTCATTTTACAAATTACTAAAGAAATTTACAAACTAAAATTCTAAAAGTTTCTCTACACCAACAAAATTCTATCATTTTGTTTTCTTCTTTCTAAAAATTGTTTCTTCTTTTTTTTTGTTTTTTGGGATTTTGATTGATGGATCAAGAAGACATGTTAACATGCACAGTGGCATTCATGTTAGAGTTGCATACAGGGCATGTATGGACTAAACTTGAACCACAAACAGCACACAGGCAAAGATGCCTGCATGGCAATAGCAATACACATGATTCCCTCTCACCACACCTTTTGCACATCCTGTTATCCTGCGCTTCTCCGACTATGGTGCGCCGGCCTTCGATTTCATCCTCCTCTTCCGCCCCCGCCCCGTGGTCGCTGCTGCCGCAGCAGGATTCGGCGACTTCCTCAACTGCGGTTCCGGCGAAGTTACCGCCGGCGGAGATACGTTCGTCCCCGACGTGGGCTAATACTTGTTCTAAGTTGTTGCGGAGGGAATTCGCTGTTGCTTCGTTTGTTTGTGCTAAATCTCTCCATAACTGATTCTCAACGAACAGACTTTTCACTTTTTCTTGTAGAACCATATTGATTTTCCCCATTCGTTGAATTTGTTCGTCTTTCTCTTTCAGTTTTTTCGATACGCCTTCCCCGATTGCTGCAACCAACACCCTCGCTTGCTGTTTCTGCCTTTCTTCTAATTCCATCCTTACTTTCTTAGTCTGTAAAAAAAACAATATAAAAATTCAAATTAGCCCCAAAACACCAGTAAACAGAAAACGGCATTGAATATGAATTTTTCTATCAGAAGACTTACATGAAGCGAAATAATCCGATCGATATCACACTGGTACTGTTGTAGAAGTGGCAAAACGTCATCTCCGACAAACGACGTAGTATTACAAGTATTAAATTGATTAAACGAATCCCTCGACCGCTTCCTCGTCGCCGCTACACCGGCAGCAGTGGTAGCGTTCACAGTTGTAGGAAGATTGAAAGTGAGACCACTATCCGTATTTACCGACGTTTTTGGCTGAACGGAATCACACATCAGACTCTGATGAAACGGCAAAAAACTATTCTCCGGCGTCGGTAACGGTAACAGAGAAGAACCAACAATTTGGGTATTGTACGAAAACCCATTCCCTTGATTCGAAACCATTTGCTGCTGTTGCTGAGTGAAAAGATTGAGATGTCTTGCCTCAACTGCCATTGAAATACCTCTTTGTTGTTGTTGAGAGAAAACAGAGAGAGAGAGATTTGGAGGTGGCGACTAGAGAAACAGAATGGGGTTTCGGCCTTTATTTAAGCGTTTGGTTTTGTGGATAGAGAGAGAAAGTGGGGTACAGGAAAGTCAAAAAGAAGTTGTAGAGAGAGAAAAGAGTATTAAATGCATTTTTTGAAAAGTTAGTAAAATTAGGGGATGGATGAGATTTTACATCATTATCATAACTTACTAATTAAATACTCTTCATTTACTTAATTTGGTTGAAATATTAAAATCTTACGTTTTAAGGATGCTTATTTATAGAATCACGATATTTACTCCACTGGTAAACCAAAAAAATTGCATCATAAGATCGCATAAATACTTTTTTTGAATATTTATTGATGCAATTATGGGTTTTTGTATTTAATTTAAATAAAAATAAGTGAAAGATGTTGCATAAAAATAGAATGATAATATACCATTATAATTGAAGTAAATTAGTTAATGAACTTAGTAACTTTGTGCCTAATTATTTATGTTGAAATTTGATGAATATTTTCCGGAATAAGCATTAAGTCCATCAATTTTTTTTTGTCGATCAAGAATTCACACATGTAAAAATAAATTTTATGACAATATAAAAGTTAAAATGAACGTGCAAAATACAAAAAGGATAAAATTAACTATGAAAATTATTTGAAGTACGGTAGAATAATTTTAGTATTCAACTAGATGAAAAAAGCAAGATTGAAATTGATAATTCAAGTATGTAATGAGCTCAACCACAAATAATATAAATAAAGGTGTGACAAATTTATTTTGATGAAATTACAAATAATTGAGTATTCTCTTATTTCCTCTGCTACTAAGAGTATTATATATTACTGTTTCCAAAAAAAAAATCTCAGTTTATTTTTAACATGTTTTTTCATCTAGCACAATATAGGAATAAACTTACTTATGCATTGCCCTTTTTAGATCTCCAATTTTATGGGATTATACCATATTCATTATTGTTGTAAATTTTAAGTTTAACTTGTAGATCTTAGTGAAATCTCGTAAAATCAATTTTCAAAGTGAATGTATCTACGAGAACAATAAATATTATTTACGTTTCTTACACTGCCTTTTATTTTCTATGCGTATAAAATATTGGTCAAATTTTCCTATTTAAATGCCTTGTATAGTGGGATTTATAATTCCCGTGCAAAATGTAAATATGGACTTATGCATTAAATTTGTGTCCATCATCTTTTCTTTGTCCTTGATTTTCTCAAAACTCCATAAACTAAAATAAATTACCCACTAAATTTGGATCTTTTCTACAAGTAAAATTTTAAATTAATACTCAAATCTGCTCATTTATAGTGAAAAGAAAAACTTAATAAGTCCTTCTAAAATATCACTTGATCAGTTCTTTTCTTTTTTTGAACATGTCACAAATATTTAATTTAAACATCCCATGTGATATGTTAAAAATTTACGAGAATTAAGTATTTTGATGATAATTATATTTTTTATTTTATGGTGAATATTAGATATTTTAAATTTTTTAATTTTTATTGTATTTATTTTCGTGGAAAGTGCGGTACGTGAGATTAATTATTAGGAGCAGTAACTGACATTTTGGGGTCTATGCCACGTTCATCAGATACCCACGCTACCCTTACACCACATTATTATTCATATCCTTTTCTTTTTTTTTGTATTTTTCCTCTTATTTTATTATAAAAAAAAAATAAGTAATAATGATGATTTCGATAGGGACCTCGTTGGGAACGTGAGGGGTGGGTTTTCTTTAATTAAATTTTTATTTGTCTTTTTCCTTTTCTCTACTCTAAGGTGCAACCCACACTGTCCCACGTGTGACTCCCCTTCAAATCTTTTATTATAATATATTCTACCTTTTTTGACTACCATAAATAATTAGGTTTAATTTTAATGACTATTGTAAATTAATTAAGATTCGTTATTTATGATATCTACTTATTTGATTTTATAGCAAAACATAAATTTCATATTTGCATGTTATTATAAAGTTTGCATAATTGTATCCCATAACAAATATATATGTGTATAATTAGCTATACATATACAATTGAAGCGAATTGTATAAAACAAAAAAGAGAGAAATTATATATAATTTGAATTTGTATAAAACGAGAATGAGAGAAAGGCAAAAGAGACTTGGACATGGGAATACTTTTATTGTATAATTATAATTTTATATGATAAAAATATATATATTTGCATGTATATATACATAATTTTCTCTCGCTTTATATAATTAAAAATACAATTTATACAATTGTATTGTATAAAGTGACAGGAAACAAGTGAGAGAGCGAGAGTGGCAGCGAGAATATGAGGGGATAGAGGAACTGACAAACAATTTGCTATGAAACACAAATAAATCAAATGATAGCTACTATATTTATTTTATATTATTAATTTGTCATTCTATATAATTATCCTATAAAAAATCCAATTTATAGAAAAATATTTTATTATAAACTCAAAAGTTTTATATGTTTATACATATAATTATGTATATTTCTATCTGTATGAAAAGAAACAGTTTTAACCAACCTATCATAATTAAACATAAATAAGTAAATAATGTAAATAACAAATCTCAATCAATTTAGAATTCCTATTCTAACTCTCTATTATTATTTTCTATACTTAACTTTTATCTTTTACAAAATCACATACCGAATATTTATTTTATTTTACATAATATTTTATATGAATGTCAAGATTGTAATGAAATGCTCAGTAAATATATAAATTTATTGATGGATAAAATTACAAACAATCAGCTCAGAGTAGTACAAACCTATATTAATTTTAATAATTTTTAAAACTCAGGTGTATAAACCTCATTTCTTCAATAAAGTGAAATATATTTTTGAATATTATCTATTGCTAACTTAAAATGGATAGAAGTGTTTTGCCACGTTTGATGAGAGAGTATTAAAAGGTAGTACGAAGTGGGACCCATTTAGATTTATATTTCATGTGCGGATTTCCCTGTTTTGCTACCTTGTCCCTAGTCCTAACTGGTTCTTGTCCCTGTACGGACCACCCACTTTTTTTTATTTTTTTAAAAGGGAAAAATCACCTGCACTCATAGTGCACCATTCAGTACGTGTTCTCTCTTTTTTTTTTTGTTGATTTTAAAAAAATAAATGTAATTAAAAAAAAAGATGAACTTAATGGTTTCGTAGTCTTATTTACTTAATAATCATGATATTAAAAATTAGTGACACATGCATGGTGGTTGGCCAAGTTAAGTTCTGACTTACATGATATGATAACTAAAAATATATAATGTCAAATGCATATTTTTAGATAATACTTTGTGCTAAGCATAATGATACCTATTGACTAAACTATACAACTATTATTTTTTAGAATCTTTTTCTAAATAATCAAATTACGCCACCTAATAACATATAATTTCGTTTGTCTTTAATTAATTAAGAGATTTTAATGATTATTTCTTTTCCTTTTAAAATGCTATAATCTTCTTTTCTTTAATAAATTATTTTTAAATATTATTTGAGACAAGAAAATAATACAACTTTTCCGCCTTTGACAAAATGCCGACAACTCGTGTAGAATTTCTTGTTAATTTCTATTTTTTCAATCTCTTGTTTTTTTTTCCCTCAACTGGTCAAGTCATCTAGCAATACAATAAAATAAAATATTGAGCATTTTTTTTAAGGTTTTTGATAATTGACTTTTGAAAATTTCATGTCACGTTGTTTTCTTTAAATGACATTATTGGTGGGCACAACTATTGTGGCACCCTATTGCTTAATTTCTTTGAAACTTCAAAGGTAAACGTTGTTGAAAATTAAAGCTTTTGCATCTATACATTGCCTATGCCTTGGGTTTGTTGAAAGATTAATCAACATATTTATATCTCACCTTTCATTTTTTCCCTTAAAGTAGAAGCAACAAAGTCAAGTAGAAGAAACAAAAGAAAATTAATTTGTGCTTTATTTAGAAAATACATTCATTTCTTTTTAAAGATACGTGAAAAATCCATTCAGTTATTTTACTAAAGAAGCTTAATTATGATGTTGTTACTCAATCATAAAATTAAGTAGTATCTGTAATATACTTAATTTTAAAAGTCTTTAACATAAATTATACATCTCATTTTGTAATTGTGATTTCAGTCACTATTGTTTCCTCCTCCAAATGACTATTTCCTAAGCCAGCTTTGACAAATTAATTAAAAAACGTTATACATATGTTGCATGTTGGGCACCATAATTCACTTCTCCTTTTGACAAAAGAAAAGTATTCTATTTTTTTAAATTGTTGCTTACCCATGAAAACAGTTACAAATAAATAATTAAATAAATAAAAGAATAATTTATGCATTATTAGTCAGTCAATTGCGTATGTATCAACGACAAAAAAATAAAATGTGCAGAAGGCCTGCATTATCGAAAATAGTTGCTGGCTATTAAGGGTTCTAGAAAACCAACCTACCTTATAATAAATTACTACTTTTATTTTTTTATATATTTTATATGTATATGACATATCTACTAAATTTTATAAATATTTAATTATAAATCAGTTATTATTATATATTTACTAGAGTTTACTGTAGAAATTCATTAACTTCATGTTTTAAATCTATCTCAATCAAAGGTGAATGTACAGAGTGTATATGAATATTGTGGTTTGGATATTATAAAAAAAAATTGTTTCAATCTTTGATGTTCATGTTGAAGAAATTACAAGCCAAAATTTGATGCAACTAAGCTCGAGTTAATTTTAATTTTTTAGGTTTGATTTAAATTAATGAATTTAATATATTAATTATAAATTTAAGCCTTTAAAGTAGGTCATAAAAAATAAATATATATATATATATATATACTCCTCAATATTTATAGTTTTCTACATCTAATAAAAATTAAAGTCACCTTGCCATCTATATTGTATATTCCATACTGAAATTAATACCGAAAAAAAAATTAATACCGTAATAAATAGAGCCGTAGGGTACTAGTCTATTAGACCATTGAAAATAGACCTAAATACAAGACATAAAAATCACATATCGAATAAAGAATCAATACTTAAAAATAAAATTCAAAATTCAATCTATATATCAAAGCACATATTAAAAAAAAAGAAGATAATATACGAGTACCCCTTCAACCCTGATATTCGAAATTTCATAGACACACTTGTACTATACTAAAGTTCTATTACCAAATTGAACTTATTTTATTAATAATTTTTTATTTATTTTCAATCTACGTGGCACTATCTTGTGGGCTCAACGCTGGTTGACTTATTTTTCAAGCTAATGTCACGTAGATCGAAAAAGGGTAGAAAATTACTTATAAAATAAATTAAGTGATAATAAAACCTTAATATATTATAAGTGTGTAAATTTCGGTCATAGATTGAAAAAATACTCGTACATTTTCCGAAAAAAAAAAAAAAACTTAAATTTGAATTTCGTGTTTGGCCCAAACTATGCCCGCCCCTAGCAAGGTCCATGAAAATGACATATTTGGAAAGGATATTAAAATAACTTCTAACCATTTATTCTCCATACTAAAAATATAAATCATGATGGTAGTATAAGGCATCAACCAGCTGTAGGTAGGAAGGTTGGGGTTATAGAGTAATTGACCCTTCACTTTAATTGCAAGCCTAATAGAAATTAATTATTTGAAATTATTTTTTCCCCTTTTTGACCTACCAAAAAATATTTAAAAGACAAGAAAGGTTGAATTTTCAAATAGCATAATTATGATGTCAATGCTCCAATATATAATGCTTATCTATATTTTTTTTAAAAAAAATAAGTGGGAAAGGGGTATATGAACCTTAGGTTAATTAAACATTTAAATTAAATGGTGCTTTATATCTTTTTGTTTCTAGTTATACAATGAATAAATAATTCAAATAAATTTTTTTAAGATTTCGTATTTAATCAAATGTTGTCACATTTAGTTGGATGAGGAATTATTA
The DNA here is from genome assembly GCF_036512215.1 of Solanum lycopersicum. Classification (NCBI taxonomy): domain Eukaryota; kingdom Viridiplantae; phylum Streptophyta; class Magnoliopsida; order Solanales; family Solanaceae; genus Solanum; species Solanum lycopersicum. Next base: position 55,341,608 of record NC_090801.1, on the reverse strand, counting down.
TATACATATATGATTACTTCACTTGTTAATTAATTATCTGTTTATTTTAAAATGACAAATGCTAATCACCCAACTAACACCAAGATTATAAAATTATGGAAAGAGATCGTCCAAGTAAAATGATTCCAAACAAGAATAAAGCAAATAAGTCACTATCAAATCTTAAGTGAGAATAATAAAAAGAAAGAATAATTAATTAATTTCTCAATCTTGACTTAAAAATGAAATTAATTCCCCTTTCTCCTTTTCTTTTAATATTATGATTGGTTAAAACGTCATATGCCATGAGCATCCTTCTTTATTAAATTAAATTATCAGGTTGGCAATCTCCCACTTAAAGGCCATGAAATTTATATATTTAAATATTAAGATGGATAATAAAGATTTAGTATTAATTAAATTAATACAAGTTCCAAGTGTGTTGATACCTTACATGACAACATCTTTTGACATGTAAGACCAAGCATAGTTTGCTTACTGGAGATTACACTAATTATTATTTGTTCATTACATAACTAATATTATCTGCCTACTTATATGGAATAATTAATCTTCCATCTCTTGTATTCATTCATTTAAATAATTTATTAAGATCAAAAGAATATCCTCTCAAATTTTAAATTCATGGAAAGAGTCCTTGAGTCTTGACCAATTATTAATGAATGTATCTAACATAGATATAAATGGGATAATTGAATCCTTTACAATTTACTGGTTTATTATTTTAAAAATAAAATTTATTATTATGTATATATTTTTTTTTATAAAAATAATGTATTATTTAATTTCTATTTAACCTAAATTATTAACTAAACTCGTTTTTTGGCCTTTATATATGTAAAAAATAGATATTTCGTTTCACTTATTCATTTTAATAATTTTAGGGAGGTTTATCACTTTTTTCTCATACTAGTATTTTAATATTAAATAACCTAATATAATAGTAGTAGCCAAATTTACAATTGAAAACATCATTATGAGGGTTAGTTTAGTAAATATATTTTTAGTCATTTTTCTAAAAAATTGTGTATCAAGCTGAACTCGTAATGCGAAGGGAATGAAATAAAAATGAATATAACATGTGTCACGCTAATTTAATTGTTAATGGATTCCGACTCATAAAAAATTAACGATTTTCCATAAAAATCAATGTTAGAGACAAAATCTTTACTTCCACTATATATACACACTTTTTTGCAAATTATTTGGCAGACAGCTAATAAATTTGTACATGCACCTTCGAAGTATTTTAGATATATAATCAATGGAGTAAATGAGAAGGGGAAAATTAGAATAAAATTAAAAAATAAGAACAAAAAAGGGGAAAGGAGGACGAAAAGAATCTTATGACTACATACTATAAAGATCAGACCCAAAGCTTACGAGGAGAATATATACTATTGAAATATGATTATTTTTTCTGACTACTAATATTTTATCCTGTAACATGTTTGACACAAATTTTGTATCACTCCAAGAAGAATATTCTCAAACCATAAATCTCTATCGAATCTCAATTTATATTTTTCATGCTTCAAATATTGAAAAGTGGGATTTAAATCTCTCATAACGATAGATTCTAAATAGATATAGTTATATTCGCAGTAAAAAAGATAAACTTTATATATTTAATTCATATGATTATACAAAAAGCGTTCTACACATTTAGTATATATTAACTAGTCAATATACGCTAAGATAACACTAATAATAACAAGATGGACTTTATGAATTATTCCAAGACATATGTGTTTTCCATTATATATATATATGTAGTGCTATTTCTAGGACTAGCCACATCCCTCCTTAATGCTTCAAAAAGGTTCAAATAGGAAAGAGAAAAAAGAGGATCAACTTCATCATTGACATACAATTTTTCCTCAATTGACTAAATCACCACACACACACACAAAAAAGAAAAAAAAAAAGATTCCCACTTTGTGTCACTTTTCTATGAAAAAAAAAAAGAGAAGAAAATTCCCAATTGAAGGGGTTCTTTTTTTAATAATATTTTGAGGACAAAAAGTAAAAGGTAAACATTATTTCACATATGGCCATGTCATAAACGAACTAACTCTTTGATGATTCGAAAAAGCTTTAAAGTGCAAAAAAAAAATAACAATCATACCGAAAGTGAATATATATAATATGAGCATCTTTTTTTTTTTTCCTAAGCACACAAGTAATTTTTAGATTATGACTAAAATATTAAAATATATCTTAATTAGGTCCTATTAAGTCCAAACAATTTTTTTTAATTTTAGTGCACTTTTTTTTTCTAGTTGGCTTCCGACGCGTCTCAACTGAATGAAGTTATGGAGTGTATCATGTAAGTCAAAAAGTGTCATCTAGAACCCTAGTTTTGATTAAGATCTGTCTCACTTGTACCTTATTCCTCTTTTTTTTTACCTACTGGTAATCGTAATTCATATTGAAAAATCTTGACTAAATTTGGAGCGCATATTTTATAGCTCATTCAAAAGTGACATTCCCAACAAGATTATCTTTATATCCATAATTCAAATTCAATCAAGTGTAAAACAATCTCACCACCACGAATACCATTCACAAAATGTTTGATAATACATGAGCATCTTTTCGCATAAAAGGTTTCATAATAAAATGGTAGAAAATGAAAAAGAAAAAGATAAGAGCATCTTTTCTTTGTAGTGATTTAGTTCTATGGTGCCAAACTTCCACTAATTTGTTGATATGGTGGCCACAAAACTATGCTTTCTCACTTTTTTACAATTTACAATTTGAGTTTTTTTTTATTCAACCTTTAATTATTATTCTTGGGGTAATATTTGAGATGTAAATAGGGGAAGAAGCAACCACCCAAATCATAGTTTAAATGGGAGATGCAAGTAAAGTCCTCATGCTTTTCCTTTTTCCAGAATAAAGAGAAATTGTCAAAAGAAAAAGCTAATTAATTACTTAGATCCTATCATGCTCACATTTATAATTTGACCAATCATGCAAAACTAACGACATTTTAGACTTATCACCGCGGGACGGCTCGATCAACTTGATGATTTAACTTGAAATTATAACGAGAGGTCTTAAATATTTTTTTAAATAATTGTAATTATTTTATTCGAAATAAGAATCTATTTATCTTGAACTTACATATTCTAAAACTAATGATTACTAAAGAAATACTTTCTCCGTTCTTATTTACTTGTCTACTTTTTCTTTTGTAGTTGTCTCTAATTACTTGTCTATTTTGACAAATCTAGAAACGATAACTTTTTTTTCAATTATATCCTCAATTAAATGACTAATTACTTTAAAAAATATAACATTTTTCATCCAATTCATAATTAATAAGAATAAAATGATAAACTCACTATATTATTATTTATTTTCTTAATAAATATGTTAACTCAAAAATAGACATGTTAAAAGACACGGAAGAAATAGTTAACCATAACACGGGCCCCATTGTTACTAGTGAAGTAAAAAATTACTTGCAAAAAATTATGTTCTCATTTACAATTAATACAAGTACACAACTTATATTGATAGTATATAATACTGTAAGTTATAAACAAGTAAAAATAAACAAAAGAAAGTTATTTCACAGTAAGATTACGTACAAAAGATATGCAATAAATTTGTACCTAACAAAAGGACAACCACTTATGTGGAGAGACATGACATAACATTGATACAAAATGTGTACCTAACATATGTTTGTTTTCAAGTAAGAAGAGCTAACATCACCCAATGTAGCTGAAAATGACGTATGTGTTATATAAACATTATAAATAGCAATTAATTATAAACAAATAATTTTTTAAATAATATTATTTTTGGAAAAACAATTTAAAAGGGAAAGATGGTGGCATGTCATTGCTGATGAATGCGAATATCACATGACTAAGCAATTTTATCGTTTGTTAACAATATTGGAATTGTTTTACTCTTTTTTCTTTTTTTCATTTTTTTAAAAAAATAAATTGTTTTCTACATTTAAAAATGAAATTTTTTCTCACCAAATCAAATATTTGATTCTTTTCATACATAATATGGGGAAAAAAATAATTAATCAGTGCATTTTTTAAGTGTTAGTGCCGTGTTAGAAGTTTATTTGGGTACGTTTTCTCATTTCTTGGATTTTTATTAATTGCTAGTGATCTTAACTTAGTATGTTCATATATCAGTTTGGCTTAATTTGACTCAGCCCCACAATATTTCTCTATTATTAAAAATATTTTAATTTAATTTATTTGTTAATTTACAAAATCAAAATTAACAATCTATTTTGCCCTTAGAATCAATGATGTTTGAATATATATATATATATATATATATATATATATATATATATATATATATATATAATTATAAAATGGCAATAACTTTCTCCATTATTAATCTTGAAATTGATGGATAAGACACATAAATAGAGGGCGTATGAAAAAAGTTAAAAAGGGTAAATTAGTAAAAATAACCTTCGTATTTTTAATTTCCTTTGGAATTATAAAGAAGTAATTAGTGAACAAAAAATATAGAACCGAGGAAATACCTTATTTGTAACTGTCACTCATTTGAAATAGTCTTTAAATCAATTTTCAAAATTCAATCTTTCATTAAAGATAAAGTTAAATAATAAATTAAAATTTGTAAGAAAAACAAATCCTCTTTTGAAAAAGGAAAATTCAAATATTAAGTATACTGTGATTTTTGGAGTCATCTAGATGTTATGCTCGTGAAAAACAACAATATATATATATGCCATCAAACAATAAATTCATGAGCATTAAATAATAGGACCATTTAAATGTCAAATTTGATATACAAGTCAATATAGTTGATCAAATTTAGTAAACCACAAAAAAATTGGCAAAGTGAAAGTGTGACGTTTCTATCCACAAATATAATGTGTAAGTGACTAAAATCATATGGTACATTGATTATCTACTTAATTTTGGCCCACAATTAAAGTTAAAATTGACTTTAACCACAATAATATTCTAGATATATCCCAGGTTACATAAATTATTAACATATCCTTTATATACTTTTCCAAATGTGAAACCATAGGTTATAATTTATTCTTATGCCCATAATGAAAGTGAATATTGACTTTAACCTCAATCAATTTACGTGCTTCCAACTTTCAAGGCGAAAAAAGGAAAAAAATTTAAAGAAATAAATATTCCTGTATTACTTGTTCATGTTAACAAAAAATATCTATTCCAAGTTAATAAAATCAAAAATAGAATATATATATATATATATATATATATATATAGAGAGAGAGAGAGAGAGAGAGAGAGAGAGACATTAATTGTTGTTTAGAATGTATAATAATTCTAAAGCTCTAGTAACTTTTTGAATTGTTATTTTTGATATTGATAAATAAGGCACATAGTGTATTAAGTATTGAAAAGAGTTTAATGATAAATTAATTTACAAAAATTATTTATGATTTATTAATAGGCATGTGAATGGCAAAGGGTAAAGTGATAAATAATATAAAACGGAGAAGTAAAATAGAATTCAATTTCATATATTTTTCATAATTAATTGTGTCATAGCTCAATTAATTATTATTCAATTAAAATCAATCTGAATCAACACATTATAAATATTAGCGGAAGTAAGATTTCTTGAT